>NC_025691.1:31714115-31745254 GCF_000633955.1 Camelina sativa | reverse complement strand
TAATAACCATATCACTAATCTCAATCACAATCTTAACATATCTATCATCTTCTTCCATAGCTTCATTAAGCTTAACCAAAGCTTGTTTCTTCATCTCCAGATCCCCAATCTTCATCCTCGTCAACAAATCCCTAATGTAAAACCTCATCTCATCTTTACAAGCGTTACCATTAGGCTTCGACACAACGATCGCGAAGCCATGGCTTAGAATCCCAGCTGAGTAAATCCGAGAAAGGTTCCTTGTATGTCGATCGAACTTCCCAGCCATGACATCTAAATCACTCTGCATCAGAAGCTTCCCGCTGTAGGAAACGTTGACGCAACGAGTAGCGAGATCGTAAGTGTCTTTGAGAGAGATTAGGATGGCTGAGATTAAGATAGAGAGAGATGGGTCGAATCCGGAATTGAGATTTGATAAAGCAGCGAGACCAGAGTAAAGCTCTTCGAGCTTTGTTCTTATGAGTTGCCATTTGATGTTGAAAGATTTGANTTCTCGAGTCTGTTCGTCTTTACAACACATACTTAACAAAAGATCAATGGAATTTACCTGAACGATCTCTTCCTTGGATCCAATAAGCTTGATGAAAGTGGCAACAGTATCATCTTCCTCAGTCATATACCTCTTGATCTCTTCAACACCAACGAGATTTCTCAACACTCCACACGAAGCACCGATCAATTCACCACCAAACTCGCTGCAAGAACATATCTTTAGCAACGCAGAGACACCTCCATGAGCAGAGACAGACCAAGCATTCTCAGAATTCTCCGTTAATCTCATCAAACACTTTGCAGACGCTTCTTTAGCAACACCATTCCCATTCTCAAGAACCCTAACCAAAGGACCAATCACACCCGATCTAATCAAAACACCCCTATAAGAACCAAACCCAGATATAAAAAACACAGCTTTCGCAGACTCTTCTTGAACCCCCAACTCAGAATCAAGAAACCCAACAAGGCTAATAACCATATCACTAATCTCAATCACAATCTTAACATATCTATCATCTTCTTCCATAGCTTCATTAAGCTTAACCAAAGCTTGTTTCTTCATCTCCAGATCCCCAATCTTCATCCTCGTCAACAAATCCCTAATGTAAAACCTCATCTCATCTTTACAAGCGTTACCATTAGGCTTCGACACAACGATCGCGAAGCCATGGCTTAGAATCCCAGCTGAGTAAATCCGAGAAAGGTTCCTTGTATGTCGATCGAACTTCCCAGCCATGACATCTAAATCACTCTGCATCAGAAGCTTCCCGCTGTAGGAAACGTTGACGCAACGAGTAGCGAGATCGTAAGTGTCTTTGAGAGAGATTAGGATGGCTGAGATTAAGATAGAGAGAGATGGGTCGAATCCGGAATTGAGATTTGATAAAGCAGCGAGACCAGAGTAAAGCTCTTCGAGCTTTGTTCTTATGAGTTGCCATTTGATGTTGAAAGATTTGATTGAGTGAGAGAGTGAAATCAATGAAGATATAGCTTCGATTGCTTTCTCTATGCTTGCTTTTGATTCTTCACTCGTTTCTTCTCCCATTTTGGTTGATAAAGTCTTCTCCTTTTCTTCTTCTTCTTCTTGTCGGAGTTGTTTTAAGCCATGGTGAGAAAGCGAGGGATTTGGATGATGAAGATGAAGACTTTCACAGGTAATCTCGTTGGGGTATCAGTAATGGTTAATGGGTTTCGAGGAGAGAGGAGAAAGAAAGAGAGAAAGAGATAGAGAGAGAGTTTGGTAAAATATTTGACGGAGCTGGCGTTCTCGGTGGGGTTGGAGGCAGTAGTGACATGTCGAGGAAGATGAAGTTGAGGGTATTATGGTCATTTTGTTGTTTTTGAGGGGGTTAGAGAGAAAAAGCGTATTTGGGAAAGGTAAGTTCTTCTTTAAAATGGTTTTGGTGACTAGCACGAGAGGTCCTCGAGAATTCGATTCTTTCTTTTTTTTTGTTTTTTCTCTTTTATTTTTCCAATTTTACATTTGTCGTTTCTTCTTTTCCTATTATTCTTTCCACAAAAAAAGATAGGTTCTGTATTTCTCAAACTAAATTTTGGTGCGAATAATTGCAATTAGAAAGAGCTTATAACAACACTTAAGAAAATAGTGGTAGTATACCATAATTTTATGACATTTTATAATGCTTTATATAAACTCTGTTTTTCTAATGCTTTATTTTTTACTTGGGTAATTTTTATAAATATATATTTTCGTATTCACTATCAATTAAAAATATCTCGTAAACGAACTTATTTTCAGCCGCTATATAAATCGTTCAATTATATTTTAAAACTATTTACCCATTTATTTGCATTGTTTACGTTTTGAACCAATCAAACAAATATATGTGTGTGTGTATTCTTCTTTTTTGGATAGTTCGATTACAAATGTTATGAACTTTCTGCAGAGTTTTTGGGTTTTTAACTATTATACTTGTTTTACGTGACAAAATTACAAGAAGAAGAGAACTTAAGAATCACTCATCACTCATATTACAATCATCATTATTATATAGTTTTTGATTTTCATAATATTAGTCAGAAGCTTAACTCTAAAGGACCAACCCAATATCTGCACGAACACGAGAAACCCGGAATTAGAAATAGTTATGGACGGTGAAGCTGGTACACATATTATTAATAGAAAATATAATTTCATTCCCTTATAATAAACATAAAAATACAAGTTATTGTTGTAAGAAAAAAATGATGTAGTTATTGTCAATTAAGAACTAACTTTACTAGAGAAAATAAAAAATCACAAGGAGTTGGGTTATTTATGGATTACTGTTTAACAATGTCATAATTACTTATTTAAATAATTTTTTATAAATATATTTTCCATTCTTGTTTTCTTTCTTCTGGATAAAATATGTAGAAAAAAAAAACTAAAAGTAATTCAAATTGTATTGTTTTATGTACCTGGCTCAAATACGTAACTATATGGCTATATTCTCCTTAAACACGGGATAAATACTCATTAAATTGAATAAGATGTACAAGCTTTTTCATTCATCTACTTTGGTATTAAATTATGGGATATATTATACGTATATTATATGAGTAAAAGACTATAAATGTCAAACAGTTGAACTTTATAATATACATGTATAACAACAGGTCATCATCGACTCAACGTATGTGTAAATATTAAAGGAAAACAAAAGATGGTCCGTGACGAAACATGAAGAGCCAGAAAAAATGGCAAAATTGAATGTAAAGCAAAAGGATTGGCTACCTATCACATGATTCCAATTTTATATCGTATTTGAGAAATACGAACTTCTTCATGTAAATAAAACTTTCAAATTTGATTTTATTTTTCAACCTTTTCTTTTACAAAAGCACACATATATCTTAGGTTATACTACTTTGTTTGGTACCATCCATGTGTGTATGTGTCAATGTGTGTGTTCTCTGTATTAACTGACTTCGATCCGATATGTACCATCTATCGAAGGCGAACAAATTTTTGACTATTGATACTAGATATCTTCATTAATGCCATCACATGAAATTTTATTGACTTTCTGAGTTTTTAAATTTAATGCGACTCGTAGATTGAAACAACACCTTTTTTTTTTTTTCACTGAATAATATATATTAGAAAGGATCTTAGCTGTTTTATCTTTACAAAAGCACCCACTAACCACCATACCAAAAAATACAGGAATTGCCATCCTGAAGAGCTCTATAAACGAATAAAAGCACAATTAGAGACAAAAAGGTTATGAAGCCAAAAAGGATATCCGATTGCTACATAAGATTGACGGCGATCCTCTCTTGTAACACTCTTTGCGATTAAATGAGTGACAAGGTTAGAGCTTCTTTCTTCTAACCATATTTTCCACTGCAAAAAACTTCCCAGGGCATTACCTACAGAGCGTGACTGAAACTTGAAAGAAGGCCAAGCTGGAGGTCTTTGAATAGCTCCCATAAGAGCCGAATCCTCAGAAGCGAAAACAATCTTATCAAAGTTTAGACTTTTCATACTTTCAATTGCCCATAACCAACATAGAAGACTAGCATCCATCTTGCTAAAAACTGAAGCAAAGGATCTTCGACTATGCATAAGAGTTTCCCCTTTCTTGTTTCTTAAAACCCAAGCAGCTCCTCCTGTACTCGTTTCTTTATCCCATGAAGATCCTAGGTTGCATTTTTTCCATCCTTGGACCGGAGGATACCAACCTTTTTTCCCCAAATCCGCTTTCGACCTCTCAATTATCGCATCTGCAGCGGTTAAGGACTGCACATGAAACCACTGGGAAGCATTATCTCTAATCTTGGCTATTGTTCTAGAAGCACAAAAACTTCTGCCTTCAAATGAGAATAAGTTCCTGTTTTTCCAAAGCTGCCATAAAACCCATGGGAAGGCTGTTCTAACTTCCACAGGATATTTCGAATTTTTGCTCACCAACAGTAGATAATAGATGTTTTGGAAAACTGATTCAGAATCAAACCCATTGCATGGGACAGGAAAATTAAACATAGCCCAAACCTGTCTAGCAACTGTGCAAGAAAATAGTACATGATTGACTGATTCCCCTTCCAAACCACAGCTTTGACATCTAGAATCAACCTTCATCCCTCTCGATAACATTTTATCAGCAACAGGAATAGCTCCACTCACTACTTTCCACAAGAAATTACGGATTTTGGTAGCAGTGCTGATCTTCCAAATCTGATTCTTGATGGGTAAAACTGAGGGTTGCATCAAAGCTTCTGTTAGTAGATCAATCTTTTCTCTCTGATAAGCTGCCCAGTAACCAGACTTGACAGAATACGCACCACTCTTAGTGTGTTCCCAAATCAGATAATCCTCTGAAGACATAACAGGTTTGATCTTGAGAATTAGCTCCACATCCCTAGGGTAAAAGTGATATTGCAACTTAGCCAAGTCCCAAGATTGAGTAGTGGTATCCAGTAAATCCTTCACCATAAGATCCAGATCAAACAGAATGTTTTTCATAAGAGGGGCTCTCATGATCCCATCTAGCACCCACCTAGATGACCATACAAAGGTTGAGGCTCCATCTCCTATCATCTGTCTGAGCCCTCTTTTTAGAAGATCCCTTCCATGAAGGATACTTCTCCATGCATAGGAGGGTCTATAGCCAAGAGTTGCACTAAGGAAATCGCTATCAGGAAAATACCTGCTTTTGAAAAAACGTGCAAATAAGCAATCCTTGTCTTGCAGCACTCTCCAAGCTTGTTTAGACAAAAGAGCCTGATTGAATATTTGGATATCTTTGAACCCCAGTCCGCCCGCATGTTTTGGTAAGCAAAGCTTTTCCCATGAAATCCAATGCATTTTCTTTTTATTTTCTGTTGAATCCCACCAAAATGCTGACATAGCTGAAGATAAATTCTCACAAGTTTTCTTTGGGAGCTTGAAGCAGGTCATAGCGAACACTGGCATTGCCATAGCCACCGACTTGAGCAGAATCTCTTTTCCTCCTTGGGACAAGGTCCTTGCAAACCAACCGGACATTCTACCTTTCATTCTATCATGAATGTAGCTTAACATCTCCACTTTGGATCCACTAAAGCACTCAGGTAGGCCAAGATAGGTACCTGCTCCTCCTTCTTTAAAAATCCCCAACCTAGTTGCAATCATTGTCTTTAAAGACTGCTCTACCTGGGCTCCAAAAGTGATTGATGACTTTTCCAGATTAATCAATTGTCCTGTTACCTCCCCATAATCAGAAAGGATCTTTTGAAGGGCACAACCTTGATCCTCTGAAGCTTTGATCATAAACAGACTGTCGTCTGCGAATAGCAAGTGATGGATAGCCGGACCTTCTGTCGAAAATTGGATACCATAAATCTTACCCTCTGATTCCGCTTTGTTGAGAAGATGAGTAAGTCCTTCTGCACACAACACAAACAGGGCAGGGGATAAGGGATCCCCCTGTCTAAGTCCTCTCTGAGGATTGATAATACCAAAAGGCTGTCCATTTATCAAAACAGTATAAGTGACTGAAGTCACACAGAACATAACCAATTGCACCCACCGTTGATGAAACCCGAGACCCAACATCAAAGCTTCTAAGTAACTCCACTCCATTCTATCATATGCTTTGGACATATCGGTTTTGACAGCCATAAACTCCTTCGCGATAACTTTGTCTGTCCTCAATCCATGAATGGCTTCATGAGCAATAAGAATATTATCTGAGATGAGCCTTTCCGGGATAAAAGCAGACTGATTAGGCGACACTATCTCAGAAAGAAGGGGTTGGAGTCTTGACATGATAATCTTGGCCACCACTTTATACAGTACAGAACAGAGGCTAATTGGTCTTAGATCACTCATTAGAGAAGAGTTTACCTTTTTTGGTATGAGGCACAACTGAGTGAAGTTCCATTCTTTTGGAAAGATACCCGAATCAAAGAAAGCCAACACCTCAGAAGTGACTTGATGACCGACAATATCCCAGTATTGTTGAAAAAACATACCAGTCATCCCATCAGCCCCAGGAGCTTTAGATGGATTGATAGAGAAAACTGCATTTTTAACTTCCTCTTTGGATACTTTAGCTAGTAACGATTGATTCATCACATCAGTAACTCTGGGAGTAACACCTTCTAGCATTGCTTGAATATCGACCGGAGAAGAAGTGGAGAAGAGGTTCTGAAAATAACTGGCCGCCACTTCACCTTTGGAGGCTTCTGATCTGTGCACTATGCCATTTGGATCTTGGAGCTTATCCAAACCATTCTTAGATCTCAAGTTTTTAACTGAAGCATGGAAGAATTTGGTGTTTCTGTCTCCTTCAAGCATCCATTTGTCTCTACTCTTTTGTTGCCAGTGAGATTCCTCTTCCTTATTCGCTTCAACCAACTTGTTTTTCAAAGATCTTAATCTGGATGCAGAAGGATCTGAAGAAGACTGAACCAATTCCAATTCGTTTTGGATGGCAATGATTTTAACTTTTGAGTTCATCTCATTCTCCTTCTTCCACTTACTAAGCACTCTTCTACAGTCTCTAATTCTCTGCGAAACTGGAGCTGGAGCCGAAATAGCAGATTGCCTCCATACCATGCTTATCGCTTCTTTAACTCCTGGCTTGTGTAGCAATCTCTTGTCAAATCTAAAAGATCCTCTGTATAAATCTTGCGAAGAGACAAGACTTACCAATATTGGTCTGTGGTCAGATCCTCTTTTGGGGAGAAAAGCTTGATTAGCCGCAGGGAAACACGACACCCAGTCCTTATTAGCGAAGCATCTATCCAACTTACTTTGTATCCAGTGGGTTCCCCTACGCCCTCCCCAAGTGAATCCATTGCCAGAACTAGGAAGCTCCGACATTCCACAGTCTTTAAGCATGGTAGAGAATGGTAGAAAAGAGTTATCACTTCTTCTTGGACCACCGAGTTTTTCTTCATTGTTTAAAATCTCGTTGAAATCCCCAATCATACACCAGTTTCCTTTTCTAGATAACCCAAATCTTGTCAGTCTTTCCCAAACTTGGTATCTATAACAGAAATTGGGATTCCCATAAACGCAGGTAAGGAAAGAACTATACTCTCCAAACTGTACAGCTAAGTCTAATAGATTCTTATCCTCATAGTACACCGATATATCTACACTCTTTTTCCAAAACAAAGCTAACCCACCACAGGTTCCAACAGGGTCCACAGCATATACATTCTCATAACCAAGCCAGACTTGAATATCTACAATAACATCCTTACAGTTCATCGTTTCCATCAAGAACATTATCTCAGGAAAGTGTTTTTTACGCAATTCCATGAGACGAGGAATTGTCAGATCTTGAGGCCGCCCCAATCCCTGGCAATTCCAGCTTAGAATGCTCATCAAATGGTGGACAGTCCCTCCTTTGGGACTACCATTAGTGATTTTGCCTTAACAGCACTGGGTTCACCATCCAAATCCTCCCTTGCTTTCCTCTTTTCCACTTTTCCAATAGTCAGACCAATGGACTTCACGCCCTCCCCAATCGATTTTGACAGATCTTTGCCTTTTAGTAATCTTGCTCTTTTTTGCTGCCTCTTTCTTGGTTTCTGTTTCTTTTGGCTAGAGCCGGAAGGACTAGTTTCAGAGAAACCTATCCTATTCACCGAAGAACTAGCCAAGAAGGGAACAGAAACACCAGTAGCATCCTGATTATAATAATCAATAGAATCTGAAACAGAGTAAGCTTTCCTTCCTGAAAAACCAACAATCCTCTGAGCCGACACCTCTGTAGGTGACTCATCTTCATGTATCAGCATTGTTTTTGATGAAGATTCAGCAGAATCATATCCAAAGGTTCTACCTTTACCAATATCCACATTATGGGAGATGATTGGAATTGGTTCTAGACTGAGAGTAGATTTCTGGGTGAAAGGGGATTTTTCTGCTTCACAAACCGTTTTCCTGACTCTATCTTCCTTAAATGATCTTTCTTCTCCATTAGCAGACATGAGATATTGCCTCATGCCTTCCAGCACTTCTGGGGCAATCCTGGGACGTCCAGAAAGGGGGTTTATGCCCACTTGATCTTCTCTTAAGACACTGAACAGTGGGTCTGCTTCTTTAAGAATAGTAAGGGAATTTGCCTTTGGAGTGGCCATTCCCATTCTTCTAGCCAGCACAGTGTCTTCTCGGTTCTTTATCAGAATAGGACAGAAGTCAACTTCATGAGATAAGCGTTGGCACTTAAAGCATCTCTTTTGAACTTTCTCGTAGTTAAAGAAGATTTCTACTGATTTATTGTTGGGAAGACCTATCACCTTTGATTTCCTTAGAGGCTTGGAGACATCAAAACGAATTTGAACTCTAACATACTCTTTGCCTTGAGCTCGCGACGGATCAAATGCTACGTGAAGTACTTGACCAGCTAACTCTCCAATTGCCGTAATCGCAGGAGCCGTATAATGGTTAATGGGGATATTCCGGATCTGCACCCAAAGAGTAGTAAACTGAAGTGAATCTGCTGCAGGATGTTCGGTCCATCTCTCCATTATCAGACCCCAGTCGTTATATGTCTGAAATCCCTTATTCAAAACATCTTCTAGATCATGTTCATTCTGGAAGATAAACTGAAATCTTTCCTTTGACAGCGCAATTCCTCTAATTCTATCACCCTTCTGCCATTTTCTTGGCATATCGAATACTACTCCAGATACTGATTGGCACTTCGGATTTAGAATTCTTCCGATCAGACTAAGATAATTCCTTTCACAAGAGCTGAACTCTGGCAGATCTGGGAGAGTAAACGGTATATCCTCCTCTTCTAAGGACATCGCCATCAACGCTTGATCCATCGCTGCTGACATCTTCCCCAACTATAAATCTCTAATAAAAGCCCTTAAAAACCCCTGGACAAGATAGATCTGCGCACACACGTCTCAAAAACCAAGAGGAAACCCTGAAACTTTAGAACCCAGAATTACTGTTCACACCAAAAAAACCTCAAGCAAACCTATCGTTTGTAATGGATTCGCGAAAATAAGTCACCAAAAGGAGATAATTCGGATGAAAAAAGCAAGTGGGAAAGTGTTTTTCCAAACAAAGCTCTATATTCTCAAAGAAATGAAACCTCTTTGTGAATAAGAGAGTCCTAAGCCCAAGGGAGTCTACTCTGATTTTCTCACCTATTTAGCGCTGAAAATGATGCATATCCCAATGATTGAAACAACACCTACACTGCTACACACATACGACATTGGAATTTTTCGCATTTTCATAGTCGTTTTAAATTTCATATGTTCGAAGATAGACGTTTCAGCTACCTACACTACATAAAAAAAAATATGTGAAATTATTTGGATCAAGAATGTTACAAATTTTTATATTAAATTATTAAGAGAGTGTTTTGTACTTTGTATTTTGTATTTTGAGCAAGAAGATACGAAATTAATAATAATTACATTTTTTAATAGATGGAAAACAAGAGGCACTAATTAGTGTACACTTTTTTTACACGGTAGATTATGCAATTAACGAGCCGTAATTAGAAACATGTGGTGTAATGCCAAAAAAACAAAAGTTAGGTGTGGAAAGACAAAAAACAAGCAAAGAAAGTGAACCATGATATCGACGTTTGAGTAGTTGAGAAGGGAGATATATTCATTCATATGTGCAAACGCATTACAACATATTCCTTAGTTTCCACGAAAAATATAATAATCAGAATATCTAATTATTATTCAATAACAAAAAGCTAATATATATTTTGTTTTTGTCAATCGGAAAATATAATAGATAAAAAAACCTAACCTTTGTTACTTTATATCATCAAGTGATAATAGTTAGATCCAAACTAATAAACAAAATATTATTATTAGTTTCAAGACCCAAGCATATATAATTAGATCGAGACTGTCGAAACTAATAAACAAAATATTATTAGTTTCAAGACCCAAGCATATATAATTAGATTGAACTTTGTTCGAATCTACTTTTCTCTCAAATATGTTTTATGGGAGTAAATTTGACTTTTTTGGTGGTTATATATTTTTCTTTTTTTTCTGTAAACATATTAATTTGTTTGTTAAAGGCTTTTTTTTAAAAAAAAAAAAACACACTCTACGTAACATTTACATTAATAATCTGCAAAAAAAAGTTGTAACTGACAAGAAAATTGGAATATTATATTTTCTGCATTTTTGTTAAGAAAAAATGTTATTTTCTAACTAGAGAAACACAAGCATGAAGACAATCAAATCGTAAATATTCTTACGACGATATTATCGAGAAAACAGAGATCCCGTGAAGACATATTTTGTTCTGTGCAATAGAGATTAGAGAAATCACTTGATGAAGCATATTAGTCATAATTTTGTTTTTAAAACAAAACTTTTATCTTTTACTGACTTTTTTTAGAAGAGATAACTGTAACTGTTACACAAACTTCTTATGGATTTTATACCCGGATCGAATCATTGTTCCCAATATCACCGAAAAAACTAAAATAGTTCAAGATTATATGCGTCAGAAAAAGGAGATAGTAATTATTTATAAACTCGTGAACCAAAAGTGATTAGAACTTGAGATCGCTTGACGAAGACATGTTGTGTAATTTAGTGGCACGACATAAAAAGGTCCACATGGGAGTCATCTTTGGTCCAAGCTAGGCTAATAGGGCTTGATAACAACCAAAGGAGAAGCGTTGTCTTAAGCTTCAACACATATAAACTTCAACTAAACTTATTTGTATTGGTCTATTTATGCATTCTGATCCACTTTTTAATATTAAAACAATTGATTTGGTAAATAGACTGACTGAATGAGTTGAAGATGATGCAATGTTGTTTATATGAAAACAAAATTTTGTTATAAATCAATAATAAAGATGTTTAAACCAAGGTTAGTTAATAGTGAATGGATGATCTCAATCTCATCTTAGTTAGGGTTGGTATTCCTAAGACTTTGAAACAATTTTGTGAATGAGAAAAATAAATCTTATGGTAAGAATACCTAATAGACAGTAAGTTTGATTTTTTTTTTAAAGCCAAAAATATAGATGAACAAAAATTATTACGTGATAGAGCTAAGTTGTAAACTATACTAGTTTGATAAACATTTTTGTCAAATTTTGTGATAACATCTGGTTATAGAGTCCTTTTAGTAGCTAGCTAAAAATATCTTTTGACATGTGGTTTTGCTCCTACGAAGGACAAACATTTTATTTATTTATTTGGTACTATCTTGCTACATTGAACATACACTATAATGAATATAGTTTTAGTTGGATAAGACATAATGGTTTACAATCACACATATAGGTTAGTATAACATCTAAACTTAATTTTGACATAGTTATATAGTCATATATAGATTTAGGTTGCAAATTTTAGATTGCATGAATCATACAAAAAAAAAACAAAATTTTATTTATATAGCTGTCAAATGGTGTGTCCACAGACCATTGGGTTTGTCCACAGGGACAATTTTGTATGATAATAATTTTGACATTATTAAATAGTTATACTTAATTTTGTATGACTCATACAATCTAAAATTTTGCAACTTAATTATGTACCAAAGTTATAAGTGTTGCTTAACCTATTAGGCAATAACCACTAAACTTAAGCAATTTATACATGTTAAATCTATTATATAAATCCCGACTTTAACATATGTTTTATGTTAGCGAAAAGAGAAAATTAACTCTAAATATCCATAGTCTAAGATCACACCAGAAATACTCTCTTTAAGCACATGGTTGTAGCACCGCTACAATATATATGTTCTTATTATGTGTGAAATTTTAACCCAATTTGTCTTGGGTTTTAGTTATGGTTTTAATGCGATACAGGCTAGTCAACACATACAAATTTGAAAATTGACGAGTTCCTCCTTGAATTGGAGGGTACATCTCGTGCAACATCTAACAAAAATAAATCAAATTACAGGTTACGAGACCCCCTAGTTACATTACTGTATTTGTTATCAAAGGAAAACAAAAAAAGAATATAAAGCAGGGCTTCGGCCCAATACATCCAAGCCCATTTGTGCCCAAATGGTGTGATTCTTCTGCCTCTTAGAATGATGACATTTGCTGGTTTTAGGGGTGTAATGTAATCAATCAATAAACACTTTGAAATGTAACCAAGAGACAAAAAATATAAATGAAACAAATATTCTTTTCTTATTATAAATTCACTTTGTAAAGACCAAATAATAAACTCTATATTCACACTGCACAAACACATACAAAAAGATTTAGAACCCTCCTCCCAAAGAGTTTCTTGTGACCTTTCTAAACAAGCTAAGCCTTTCCAAAACCCTATCTTTCTTTTTGTATCTAACAACAATTTACAGAGACCTATCCAAACCAAAAGAACCAAAAAAAAAACATAACTTAAAACCCTCTTCTTCAATTAAGGATCTTGAAGAAACAAAGTTGATAGTATTCGCCTCAAACAAAGTTGTTTGACTCAGTTGAACAGAGCCACGGAAATTCCAGAATCGTCCTCGTTACGGTTAATCCGCGAAAGGCGGTACCTTTTCTGCAGTGGAGCTCCTGGAGCTTCAATCTCTTCATCATATTCTGCATCAAACGGTTTGTCCCAACCGAATGCACCATGGTGAAAAGACGAGGTTTTTCGAGGTGTACTATACGCGAAATGTAACTCCTTTGCGATTGATGTCTGTAAAACACAAATAATGAACTATCAGATTCAAACATCAACTAATAATAACAGACAATCAAAATCTACCAATGATGGCTATATTATAACTTACAGCTTCTTTGATTGTCTTGGAAACCTGAAACAATTGTTTCAAGTCTTCATGCTCAACCCCACAGATAATCCTCACCTGTAACAAAACAACCCATATGGTCTATCAATAAAAATGTCTTTCCGAATCTCTAAGAACAAACAAAAATGTCTCAACTTTGAGCTCAATCTGATTAAAAGACATGAAATCTCAACTGAATGAACAAACCCAGAAAACAGAAAAGGATAAAAATGAATTTACGATTTCAAATCTCAAAGTAAGAAAAGAAATGAAATTTGAGCTAAATCTGTTTAGTAATCCATAAAATTAACATTGAATCTCAACTAATTAACAGAACCCAGAAATCAAAAACGGATAAAAATGAGTTTACCCAAAAAAAAAACAAAAATAAGATTTTGAATCTAGAGAACAAAAATAAATGTTTCAACTTTTAGCTCAAATCTGATTTAAAATTCACAAATTAACAAGAAATCTCAACTAATGAACAAAACCCAGAAACCAGAAAGAGATTTAAAAAGAGTTAAGTGACGAAACGAACCAGAATATCTTGTGGAAGATCTTCAAGTTCTCGACTTTGACAACCTCCAACAGAAGAAGCTTTATCACAGAGCTTCTTAGACGAGCTTTTCCCAACAGGTGAGTTAAAAACCGAATCCCCAACAATCTCATCATCACCTGACGATATCAGAATCCTCTTTCTCCCAAATCCTCTCTTGTACTGTACGAACTCTAACCCTAACCCTAACCCTCCTCCGTCACCCACATCTCGACGGTGCTTCAAATTCGATTTCTGGGTTACGATTCTCTTCTTCCCCAATGCCATTTTCGTCGATCTGTATCACCAAAAAGCACCCCAAAAAAAAAATCAGATCTTTAGAAAAATTTCAGAGACTCTGTAAAAGAAACAGAGGATTTGATGAAGTAGGAGACAAACCTATAAGTTAATGAGATTATCCCCAAAAGATTTGTTTGAAGTATGTTTTGCGCGAAATGAACAAAAAGCTGAGAGAAAAATGAGTAATTTTTCTTTTTTGTTTTGGTTTTAAACTTATGACTAAAGAAGATGAACTTACTATACTTTCTCTCTACTTATAGTGGATTATAGTAGATAAATTATTAATTTTGATTTTTCTTTTTAAGTCAAGTTAATTATTTTTTTAATAAGAAAACGAGTAAAGTAGAAAACACTGGAAATTTCCTCACGGCTCAAAAAAAAATATCTTAAAATTTTTAAATTTTGTTATTCTCCCTCCCTGGTAAGCAAAAGACGGCTTAAAGGAAAAACAAAAAAAAAAACAAAAAAAAAAAAGAAACTAGCCGTTGGGGAAGGACACGTGGCGAACTCTGAGCCGGAGAAGGAACCAACGTGGGTGGTTCAAGGGATGACGTGGCGACAAGTTGTTCGTTTGACGGTTTGTACTGCCTTAGTCGTCGACGGTCTCACACGGTTTTGTTTTTCTTAGGATTCCCAAAAAGCATAAACAAGAAAAAAAATCTTTGGAGTCTCTGACACAAGAGACAACACAACTGTCTTTTAAGTTATCACCGACCAAAAGATTAGGATGAATAAGTTTTTTTGTTCTTTAATTATTATTGATTACTCTTCATGTTAATCTCAAAGGTCATTTTATTTATATATTTCTGGGGATCCTTTTATTTATGCAATTTAGTTATTGCATTATCAAGATCCAAAGATATGATTGCATTATTGTTATATTTTTCTATTGTTGTGTTCCAAAATCTTATTGAAAATATATGATATGCATGCCATTTGTTATGAATTTATCTAACATATTAATTAGTTATATGTACATCTCTTTTAGTATAAGAAGTTTTTACTATTTAAAAAAAAAAAAAAAAAAAAAAAAATNGAAAAATCTTAATTGGCAAATAACTGATTGGACAATTTAATGTCAATGCTTTATTTCTGCTAAAATAGTATACTATATATAGATTGTGTCTAGTTTGGGTATCAGGGTATGTATATATGCAATCTAGTTTGTTATGTTATTTTTTGAGTTAATCAAAGGTCCATATATATATAATATATATATAATATCAATATTAATATATTTACCTTATCCCTCAATCTTATTCAACAGGCAACAAGTATGCATGCCATTAGTTTAATTAAGGAATTTATTTTTGTATATAATTAGAATATCTTAATTTGAAAATTTTAAGAATTTGTCAAAATTATATTTTTGGTCAACTTTTTCTATTAAAATAATTGAAATCAACAAGTAAATATATAAACACTATACCATATTAAAATGATATAGAAATATACACATTTTGGCTATAAATTTTACTGAAGGTTAAATGAATCTTTAGTGTTATGTGTAACTTACTCTCGGATAATGAAAAAAAGTATAGCAGTATGAACCCTATGAACTATATACAAATAGCAATTGGTTATTTTGTGCTCCAAGTGTCCTCTTTAAGACGAACATGCATTTTTAAATTGGAATAGACTAAAAAACGATTTTGATTACCGAAAGAGATTATGGACCAAAGACATGGAACTCCTGCTGTCTAAAAGAAAAATAAGAAGAAGTTGTAATACTTTAACTAGTATCCCAAACTTGTTATTCTTGATCGTGTGTACTTGAATGACTAGACTTTCTCTATAAAAATTGAGACTCTTTTCCAAAAGACAAAGATGTAATCTGATTTTTCTTTGAATAAAAAGCTAATATATACTTTTCCGGTTTATAGAGCTCATGGATCAATATATACTCTTAACTATTGGATTTAATGATCGGTGTCTACAATGAAATGGATTTTTTTGTGGGCTTTAGTGGGCCTAAACGACATTATTGATCCATGAGCTCCCTATTGGGCAATCATTCTTCTTTCGTTGTCACAAATCAATGGATGGGGAGCTTTGTTCGTTCTTCATCTTCTCTGCTTTCTGTTGTGTTCTTCAATGGGCAAGCTGAGTGTTTGCCAGAAAATTTACTCGATGGTGGTGAGTTATTTTGATTTTGGTGGCTTGCCGGGTCATGAGAACGGCGAAGCGTTTAGGGATCGAGATTGGCCCGCCCTCGGCTCGGCTCGGCTCAGCCACCTTAGTGGTGCGGCTATCAAGGAGGCAGAAGGTGTCGATTTCTGAATCAAACGGTCAGATTTTTTCTTTAGCTTGACGAGATTTTCTTATTGCTCGATTCAACAAACCTAACAATGAGATTCTTGACCACTACAACAACACGTATGTTAGTATGTATGATTTTGTCTTGTGTCAACATGTTTTGTTGTTCTATCATCTCAGTCAGTTCTTACAATTTCTTACTGACGTACATGTATATAAAAGGAAGCCCAGGTCAAGGATTGTTCTACTCTCTGTTAATAATGAGACCTGTGTTAATGCTTTTGTGGATGTTGTACAGTACAAGTTGTACTGATACAAGACGTTCGATTAGTGGCTTCTGTGTTTACATTGGTAATTCTCTAATCTCTTGGAAATCCAAGAAACAACAGGTTGCAAGTCACAGTATTACTGAATCAGAGTATAGAAGCATGGCTCAAGTAACAAGAAAGGTACTAAGCACATTGAAATTGATTGTGTTGATAATAAAATCAGCTTTCTATATTGCAACCAAACCGGTTTTTCACGAGAGGACGAAGCACATTGAGATTGATTGTCACACAGTACGTGATCCGATCAAGCTAGGAAACTTGAAGGCCTTACACATTGCATCAGAGAATCGGTTGGCTGACATTTTGACTAAGCCATTACATCCTCCATCGTTTTACTCTTTGCTTAGTTGGATGTATTAAGTATATTACACTCTTATACTTTGTTGTATATACATGTTAATGTATCTAAGATTATAATTAGCTTAGAGTATACTTGCATATATCTCAATGTCCCTTGGCCTAAGTTTCTCCCATGTTTTGTAAGAGGAGTATCCCCTTGTAAGATTTTCCATCAATAACCCAACTCAAAAGATACCGCATCCTGCTGAATTTGTGTCGGAATTTGAATAGTGGACAAAAGAACTTGGAGGGGGAGAGCTTGTCCTGACTTAGGGGAGGCAATGATCTAGCTCACGCCAAAAGCTGGCCTTTGCACCATTCCTTAGTCCTTACTTTGTATTTGATGAAGACTTGCATAATGTCTCAGCTTTCAGCAAACACTTTCAAAGCCAAGAGTCCCTAAGAGTATTGCACCTGATACATATGTTTATATAGAGAACAGCTGTATTGCTCTCACAGTAATCGTATCGATCCAGTTTCAAAGATACATAAATGAGATAATCTATAAAATATTATTATGCCAATGTATTCTTAATCAGGCAGAGTGAGAGCAAACGTCAGCAACTTTTTTTTTTAACTTCATTAAATCGGAAGTGTAAAGCTTTAATAATAGATTGATCAACTGTTTTTCCGACATTTCATATATGATGGATATGGCCACTTTTTAGTGCATGAGTATAAAAATATGTTAGCATATTAGTCTAAAAGCAACAATACCAATAATTAATCCCAAATAAATTCAAATCTTAAATAAAAGAAAGAGCAGCAACAATTCATATAGAAGAGAAACAATAGAGAAACAAAGCCAGTTCAAATCAGAGAGAAGATCAGAAGAAAAGAAAAACAAATTGTATCTGAGAGCTGTGATGTTTCAAACACATCAAAAGAGCTACGATAGTTTGGCATAGTTGTTCCAGAACAACCTGAGTTCAAACTTCAGTAACTTTGATCCCAGGAAATATGCTATTAATAAAATTGAGTCTTGCATAATCTGGTTCGCAAGCATTGATCTTCTCTTTTTTAGATATCACCAACTTGAACTTCACTAGAGATGGTGCGTTTTTGGCAAAGAACTCCTGATATCAAGCTCATGCGGGTAGCCTTTATATCCGAAAATCTTAACTTTCTTGAGAAACCCCGAAAGGTACTTGTTGTTCCAGTTATTCTCAATTTCATCCTTATGATCAGTCTCCCAGAAAGGCAAATGAGTTGCGAAGGTGAAATTGTGAATCTGCATATATTAAACACAGCTCATTGGTGGGGGTGAGAGATATATATAGAGAGAGAGAGAAAGTGAGACGTACATCGATCACAACTCCTTCGAGTCTAGGGCATTCTTTGAGGAATTCAGCGATGTCGAAAAGAGTGCAAAACGTAGGATTTTCGAATTTTCCTCCTTCTGCGTGTTTATGGGTGAGAGCCTACATATAATATGTGAAAACACCATCAAAACTCGCTCTAAACAAAAAAACAAAAATAATAATTATGAACAAAAGAAAATGGGGACAATCAGAGGTGGCAAAAAATATTTGAAAATTGTATTGTCATCTAGTATATATGATGAACATTCTCTATCGATCATCCAAAGAGATATACAAATTATACTATAAACTCCAACCACTTTAAGAGTTATGCATGTAACAAAAAAAAAAGTATCTAAAGATTTAGTGAATATTTATGACTCATTTTAAGTATTTCTTATGTAGTGAAGGAAATCTCATTATACAAAAACAATATATCAAAAACTAATTATGAATCTAATAAATGTGCGAATATAAAAAACTTGAAAGGAAAAAGATATACGTATTAGATTGAGAAAGAATATAATTTACCTCAAGAAAGATTGTTGTTGTTGCGAGGACAGAAACGTTTGTAAAGAAACTCATGTTATGAACCACCAAGTCACTTGAATCGTAATAACTCGGACTAAAGTTCCGATTGTAATGGAGGTTTGTGTCTCTAAGTGCGTATGTTCTCACAAAGTTAAATGGAATGACATATCCATTGTATTTGTAGATTTCTAAAGAGGGTGCATCCAAATGGATGTTCCAAAGCCCTCGCATAGAAGACAAAACAAGCGACTTGAATTTCTTGTGATTCTGAGCCTGGATGTTCAACATACCATCCATCCGGCATTCGGTTAGTTCCAGCGACTCGAGGTGGAAGCAGTTGCTGAAAATTGCAACTATCGTCTCTTTCTTCAACTCACTCCGCATAAGTGAGAGCATCCTCAAGAGCTTTAAACCTTTTGGAGAATTGTCTAGTATCTCAAATTTATATGAGCGCAGCTTCAAATCTTGTAGATTCTCCAAGTCAGAGAAATTGATCGGGATCTCCATAACTTTTTTGGATTTGGAGAAATCTAGGACGATATCTTTGATATTTTTACCAAGACATGTATTGATCCACGAGATGACTTTATCTTCTACACCAAGATGATTGATAACCAAAACGAATCTTTCAATCTTCGATCCTTTGTATTGATTGAATACTTTTTCGATGATGCTCACAACCTCTGACTGTCTACGTCTTCTAGAATATATTCCACTGAAATCGAGGTTACGAGATTGTATAGCTGTATTCATAAATTGTTTGGACAGAGTACGATTTCGTAAAAGAGATTGCACTGGAAGATACATGGAGATGAGGTGCTCCACCAGATCGTCAGGAATTGACTGAGTAAGTTTCGTGATCTTATTTGAGGATCCTTCCATTTCTCTTATCTTAGAAGTAGAAGCTATGGATTTTAGATTTCACTAGTAATAAGATATGATATATATAGATTATATTATGGGAAAGAAATATTGATTATCATTTGCTTTTGTTTTAGTCAATTCTAGATTTCTTTACTTTTGTCATTTAAGAAATATAATAATTATCATATTATAAATTTGACTTTTACAAAAAAGACTTGTTTATTTTTAGAAGAAACTTAACAATATATTTATTTCTATATATTAATTAATTAATGTTTACAAAAAACTTTAGAGCTATTTCTTGCCAATAAAATTAATATTTTGTATAGAAATTGTCTGCATGTTAGCTGTATAAAACTTTTTCCATATTTTGTTAGTTTTATTACTAACTTGATTCCAATATGTGTCAAAGGAAATTATGATTTTGACAGATAATAATTTGTTACTTTGTATTTTGAGCTAATTAATTAGAAATTTGACTTTTTATAAAAAAAGACTGGATTATCTTTGGAAGAAAGTTAACAGATATATTTTAGAGCTATTTCTTACCAATAAAATTAATATTGTTCTATAAAAATTGTCTACATTTAGCTATATAAAATGTTTTCCATATATTAAAGGTTTTATTACTAAGTTGATTCACATATGTGTCAACAAAGAAATTATGATTTTGATAGATTATAAATTTGACTTTTGAAAAAAAAGACTGGTTTATATTTAGAAGATACTTAACAATTCGCCTACTTATGATAATTAATATATACAGAAATATTTTAGAGCTATTTCTTACCAATAATGATAATATTTTCTATAGAAATTGTTTGCATGTTAGCTATATAAAAGTTTTTCCATATATTGTAGGTTTTATTACTTACTTAATTTCAATATGTGTCAAAAAAAAAATTATGATTTTGATAGATCTGTAATTACTTTAGTCATTTGAACTAATAAATTATATAAATTTGACATTCAATTTCCTCTAATGACATTATTTAGAAAATAGCATAAAACTTCTATGCAAAGTTAAATTTGTCTTCGTGGATTTGATAAGCATTTATTCCAAGTTTACTACGAAATTCAAAACCCTTCTAATCGCTTCAAATACACAAATCACTACAAAATTTGCTTATTTTCAAATAATACTTATGAAGATTTATTTCTTCTTTTTTTTGTTCAGATAAATGAAGATTTTAGAATAAATAGCCCGCTTTTAAAAAGGTACAAAAATCTAAAACTACCATTGAAATTAAGATGAGACATAATTATAGACAAGATTCTATCCAAAAAATCACTTCAGCATGAGCATAATATGAGGTAAGAGTGGTATGAGAAGCAAAGCGAAAACGACGATGAAGAGAATAATGGCATAACAAGTCCATTTCCTCGAGCTCTTTTGGTACTCTCTTGCATCTTGAAGCTGGTCTGTCCCTCTTCTAACAAACGAGCTCGCCTTCGACACGTGGCTTTCAATGTCATTTAGTTGCTGACCTTGTGCTTCAACCAGAGCCGCCATGTCTAAGAACACTTGGTGAAGCTCTATAAGATTCTTCTCTATCTCTTTCACCTCATCATGTCTCTCTTGAATCTCTGATATGGTGTCTAATATTTGGCCTCTCCCTTGTTCTTGTATCGCTTTCTGGAGAAAGTTCTCGCTTTCACCGCTCGAAATCAAGTTCTCAATCGTTTGCTCGTCTGCCTTTTCTCTGGTTATTGTGAAATATCTGCAACAATTCCAATGTTTTGGTACGTCAACACATATATCAAACTTCTATTTTAAGTACATGAAGCTAGGGGTTAAATGAAGAAAGATCATATGCACCTGCGTTCTACGGTTTCTTTATACTCAGCGTTCATCCGTGCGCGCAGACCTTGAAAACTATCCATCAAGTCCTTAAGTTTTTTCCCTAGTCCACTAACAACAGACGTCCTGGTCCTATCGGTGGAAGAGCCAGGGCCACAACCAGGGACATTACGGCTATTAGCATTTGGCTTTTCAAGCGCCTCGAGCTTTTGTTTGATGATCTTGACTCTCTTGAGGACCTGAGCGACATCTCCATCCATCTTTGCTCGGAGTTCCTTCACCTTATTGGCATTGTGTACCGTTTTGCACTCTTCGTTCGAATCTTGAAGCCTCTTGTAAAGAGTCTCTATGCCTTTCATGTCATCTTTGACATTTTCAACATCCTCGAAGAACTTATCGAGGTTCATCGTCTCTTTACCTGCCTCGATATCGTCCATTTGGGCCTGTTGCTTCAGGTCCGTGTACTTCTTGAACGAACTAGAGAATAAATCATTCATTTCTTTCTATTTGCTTTAAGAAAATTCACCAAAGTTTATGCAATACAAGAAACAAGTTCTATTTGAAATATTATTTTGGGTTCAAGGGACAATGATCTTGATGAAGATCATCATCATCCTTTGCCTGTGTACGAGGAAGAATTTGGGGAAGATTTGTTTTCCTATTTTGGAAGAGGTTCGCAACTAGTTTTGTTAGAAATGGTTTGTTTTGTTTTATTTGGAGAAGAGACACACGACCAGTTTTGGGAACTATCCAAAAATAGCCAATAACAAAACTTCCTGTTAAACCAAATTAGCCCGATTAAAAAATTCCATAAGCTCTCTTCTTTTGGATGAGTCTCACAAACGAGCTATCATCCCTATTTATAGAAGCAAAGCACTCTATTTAGTATATTCAGAGACTAGGTATGGTTTAGGGGATTTGAGTATTTGACATAAGAGAATCTTCATGATTTTGCAAAATAAAATCGTTTTGGATCCAATTGAACAACACAGACACATTGCAGAAATGTTTAAAATAGGAAAATGTAAAACGTACGTATATCCAAAGTGAACAACACAGCACACTCGAGAAAGATCTGAATGCAGATCAAAGGAAATTATACAATCAAAATGAACCACACATAAGATGATAAGAATCTCAATCCATGAATGGATTGAGATACTCTGATTTAGACCTAAACGAACAGCTGCTAAAGAAGAAGAAAAAAAATACTCTGATTGAGGGAGCCACTTGGATTTAGATAAAGACTTAACAAAAATAACCATCGCCAAACCAAATGAATAAACACAAACAAGCTGCAAGATGAAATAGAAATGCAAAAGATACAAGCTTGGCATTTTGATCTAAATAAATCAAAACCCAAACGTAAAATCCAATAAGAAATACAATAAGACAATGAATAACATTAAATCCAAATGAACAGCACACAAACACACACACTAGAGGAAGAAGAAAGAGACAGCAATAGTAAGACGAAGCGATGATTCTGATTTTCGCAGTGAAGAATCCCAATCTTGAGTAATGGATCTTTAGACAATGAACCGATTTGGCTAAAAGAAGAAGAAAAAAATGAAAGAATAATGTGTTAGTAACACTTTTTTTGTGGAAAGCATTGAAATTGAGAGGCACAACAAATTCTCTCTATTATGCGATCCAATTTTACATAAATCAAATTTTTGCAGATGATGAGGATCATAGATCTCTCTCTCGTGTAAGAAATAAAAAATAACTCAGTTTAATTAAAATAAATGATTACCCGCTCAAATGAACAAAACTTCACTAGTAAGAAGAAAGTTATAACTCAAGCATAAGAGAATGGAGAGTAATAATTAAATACCCGATTTAACGAAGGCAAGAATCGATTTTTGGTATCTTCGTCCTCCCACTCAAGCTCAGTTTCCTCCATTTTAATGTTAAATTCATCAACTTGTGGGACACTTGTAGCATTTAAGGGAAACTTTCTGAGCTTTGGACACTTCCATACAAATATGCGCCTCAAAAATGGAAAGGGGAGAGGACTCCGGTAGATACTCTCCAGCTTCGACAAATTATCCAAACCTAATAATTCTAGTTTCAGAAGTGGGGCAATACCTGTAAGATCGGTTGCTTTCTCTTTGTTTATTATTTCTTCCACTGCTACGGAATCTGAAATACATAGCGAGCAAAGATTTGGAGCAACCAATATCCAAGTGAGATCCTTCATGCTATGGCACTCACTTATTATCATTGTTGAGAGGTTGGTAAAGCATGGAATTGTCGGATTATTAATATCCGAGACATGGCTACTTTTCAGGTATAGCACACGAAGATTCTCAATACTCTCCAGGGATGATAAATCGAGTGGCTTTTCTTGAAAATCGATAATCTCCAGATATGTTATGCAGTTTGCCAACCTTTGATCCCCTAATAATATTTTCTCCAAACTTAACTCAGCCGACACCGTTATCATTAGCTCTTGTAGTTTCTCCAAGAGCTGCAGCTCTTTTAATAAACTAACATCTCCATGAACATTAGATCCAAACAGACTCAACACTCTTAAACTCACCAACCTTGATATCCCACTGATACTACAAAGTTTCCTTATAGCATGTAAAAGCAGGTGAGTTAGCTTTTTCAACTCTTGGAGACCAACCGGCAGTTTTTCTATACTTGTATAAGACAAGTCAAGATACTGCAAGGAGACCAGCTCTGATATCTGCTCTGGAAGTTCACTCAAGTTGGAATTCTTCGACAAATCCAAAACAACTAGCTTTTTCATAGACTGAAGGAATTCACCGGAGAGATTCTTCAATTGATTCTCTTGAAGGAACAGAGTTGTAAGTTCAGTACACTTGGAACTGCTGCATGTTATCTCTTTAATATGATTCTTCATTAATGACATCCTTCTCACAGCTCCCCAATCCTTGACTTCTGGTATTTCAACTAATCCGACGTTTGCATGGACAACAAAATTCTCTTTCTGTTTCCCAAAATCGGATGCAATCCACAGAGCCATTTCACGAACCACGTCATGCATCACAACCAATTCTGTGCCAATCTCTGCGAGCAAATTTGCACGGATAAGGGTACGAAGCATTGCATAACCCTTATTATACACTTCTTTTATAACTTGGTATTCCCCCAGGAATCCCTCGCATATCCATAAGTGTATCAAGTCATCAACATCTATCAATTCATCTTCTGGAAACAGAGCACAATACAAGAAACAAGACTGGATTTGTTCATCCCCCAAGCTATCATAGCTGAACTTCAGAATTGAAAGAATTTTATTTTCCATGTCAGAAGAAAACTCTGCAGCGGATCTTGTCAAAACATCCATTGCATGCTCCCATTCTCGTACTGTAGTTTTAGATGACATTGCCTTACCAATTACCTTAAGCGCTAGTGGCAGACCACGACACTTATCAGCAACCCTTCTTGCTAGCTTGACAATGCCTGGATCTCTACTTAATGTATTGTCTCCGACTTTGCTTTTAAACAATTCCCATGCTTCATCTCGTTCCAAACATTTGATTTCCATTGCGTCATGATCCCCCATCCGCCCACATACTTCTTGAGAACGAGTGGTGAATGCTACTTTGCATCCATTTTCTCTGGTTGGAAACGGAATTCCAATGGCTTCTAAATCCACTTCCTCCCATATATCATCTAGCATCAAAACAAAACTCTTCTTATTTAAATATTTGTATATATCAGCGGCCTTATCACTTTCATTTTTGTTCTCGTCGCAATAAAGGTGTAGTTTTGCTGCAATCTCTTCTTGAAGCTTTGAAATCGTTGCGCCTTGAGATACCACGATCCAGATCACTACGTCGAACGTACCAGATATTTCAGTGAACTTATTGTGGATTTTCTTGAAAAGGGTAGTTTTCCCAACACCACCCATACCGTGCAGGCCCATGATTCCGACTCTATCTTCCTTTAGGCGATTCCACGCCTTCTCGAGCATTTCTTCCTGACCAACCGTAGGCTGAGTAGGCATCTCCACTATTTCAGATGATGGGTCAGTAAACTCTCCAAAATGACCCTCCGATTTGAGTTTCTTAACCTCTTCCAACAACAAGGATACGCTTTTCCCATAATTGTAGCTTGAACGTACATCTTTTGACAACAAATCACAGAGACACAAATTTTGAAGCTCAGTGGGACTAATACGAAGCAGATCTTTAAACTCTGTATCGGTTTTCTCGACACGTCCAAGCCATAACTTGACAGATTCACGCATTTGTCGAAGTTGTCTCTCCTCTGTCGCAACCTTGTTCTGCACGTCATCTTCAATTGCTTTGAGATCTTCCATTTCCCTCTCCAGATTCTTGAGATTATCCCTTAGGTTTCGAATATAACCTTCACCGCATAAGTAGCTAAAGATACGTATCAGATCATCACCAGAAACTCCTATAGACAAACAACTCCCCATGTTGAAAGAAAGAGAGAAAAAGATTCAGTAAGCAAACAACAAAAGCTAAAGCTGAAACTGAAGAAATGTTTTAGGTGAAAGTATTGAAGATAACATCTTGCTTCAATACGGGTGGTTGGAGATTATCAAAGAAAGACACAAGATAGAAAGATTTCAGGCCACTCGGTTTCCATGTGGACGACTTCGATTATTTTTTTTTTTATGGTCAGCTATAGAGTCCATACAAATTAGTTTCTGGCAATTATATTGACATCTCATGACTTTTCAAAGTGACGACTCGCTTTCGTTTTAGAGTAAAAATTTGAATCATTCTTTCTGAACACACAGCAGAGTGATATGATAGAACCAGTAATTAAGCCCTTTTGTCACTCTGATACCATCAAGTCTTGTAAGTACAAAAAAACATTGAAATTAAAACATAATATATTAGAATATAAACTGAACAGAATCAATAATTCGCTATGTGATTCATGAGCTCATGGCCAACAATTATATACAGTCTTCTAGTTTGGAGGATACGTACACAATCAATCCATATTAACTACAGAAGATACATAAATATATGCAGAGAGATACGCAGAAGCGTATAAGGAAGATGGAGATGATTGGAGAGAGATTGACGGAGACTTGATGACGATGAAGCATACGTACGGTGGGCTGCCGTGAAGTCCAGTGGGCTTAATATCGCAATACCCTCCCTCAAACTGGAGCATGGAGATTTAAAATGCCCAGTTTGACACGAAAATCTTCAAATGATTGTTCACCAAGTGGTTTTGTAAAGATGTCGGCTAACTGAGCACTACTATCAACATGAACTGGTGCAAGAATACCTTTCTGTATTTTTTCGCGGATAAAGTGACAATCATTCTCGATGTGCTTCGTACGTTCATGGAAGACCGGGTTTGTTGCAATGTAAATTGCAGATTGGCTATCACAAGAAAGACGCATTGGTTGATCATGATTGATGCCGAGATCATGAAGAACACGTTTCAGCCACAAAAGTTCTTTGGTGATGTATGCCATGGCCCGATATTCTGCCTCGGTGGATGACATACTCACTGTGTCCTGCTTTTTGGCTTTCCATGAGATAGGAGAATCGCCAACCTGAACAAAATACCCAGACACTGAACGTCTTGAGTTCCGACAACCTGACCAATCCGAATCACACCAGCCTGTGATCTGG
This sequence comes from Camelina sativa, assembly GCF_000633955.1. NCBI lineage: Eukaryota > Viridiplantae > Streptophyta > Magnoliopsida > Brassicales > Brassicaceae > Camelina > Camelina sativa. Next base: position 31,718,209 of record NC_025691.1, on the reverse strand, counting down.
AAATTCTTCTGTGCTCGTAAAAGAATACCTTGGCCAGCAGTCCCTTTCAAGTAGCATACAACCCGTAATGCTGCCTGCCAATGGTCCTCTCTTGGATTCTTCATAAATTGTGCCAGATGATGTACACAATAAGACAAATCGGGTCTTGTCGATCCCAAATAAATCAGTTTCCCAATCAGACGTCGATACGGTTCAGGATCCGGGAGCAAAGAAGAACTAGAGATAGACAAGTTGGTGTTTTGCTCTAACGGAAATGTGGCAGGTTTACAGCCCAACAAACCTGCTTCTTTGACAACCTCCAAAGCATATTTCCTCTGACTTAAGTAAAATCCCTTGGAACTTCTAGCGACCTCAATTCCCAAAAAATATTTCAGAGCACCAAGATCCTTCATCTTGAAACAAGAAGCCAAATATTCTTTGAAGATATGTAGAGCTTTATCTGAATTGCTAGAAATAATCATATCATCAACATAGATCAAAATATGTATCCGCACCCCACCTTTGTCAAATGTGAACAGTGAATAATCAGAGAGTGATTGTTGAAACCCGTAAGCACACAAAGCCGTTGTTAACTTTTCAAACCAACATCGAGGTGCTTGCTTCAGCCCATATAGAGACTTGCGCAATCTACAAACTTTCTTCTCATCATTTGTAAAATAACCAGGTGGTGGCTTCATGTAAACTTCTTCATTTAGATCCCCATGGAGAAATGCATTATGCACATCCATTTGATGCACAGGCCAATTGTTTCCTGCAGCAACTTCTAAGAACATACGCACAGTCTGCATTCTTGCAACAGGAGCAAACGTTTCCTTATAATCTAAACCTTCGATTTGTTTGTTGCCGAGAGCTACAAGACGTGCCTTATAACGCTCAACAGACCCATCCGAATTGTGCTTGATCTTGTAAACCCATTTTGATCCAATGGCTGTTTTTCCTGGTGGCAAATCCTCAATCGTCCATGTGTTGTTATCCTCAAGAGCTTCAATCTCTGAGCCCATAGCTGTTTTCCACACTTTAGTTCTAATAGCTTGAGTATAACCACGTGGTTCAACAGCCTCTGTGATAGCAACCAAATAAGCCCGATGCGTAGCAGAGAACCGAGTACAACCCACATAGTTCTCAATCGGATACAAAGATTTCTTGTTGCAAGTTCCCAACAATTGAGTTTGAGCTGTATTAGAAACATGATAATCTTTGAGAATTACCGGTTGTGTACGTGGTCGTGTTCCTCGTCGAAGCGGAATCACCGGAGCAGGTTCTTCAACCACAACAGCGGGTGTCGGAGATGATGGCGGAGTGACCACCGGAGTTGCATCCCGGCTAGGCGAATTTTGTGGTGTATCAGAAGACGTGGAGGAAGTATCTCTTGGTGAATTGGGAGCTTCAGGTGGTGAAGATGTCGGAGATGGAGTTTCCATCGAAGAAGAAGAAATTTCAGCTGGTGGGTTGCTAGGCACGTGGTTGGTCGCTAATGGGCGTGCAGAATTTATTTGGCCCATTAAGGGTGCAACCAAAGTAGGCCCAATTTCTTCATCTAAAAAATGGCTTGTAGAAATAGGAGCCCACAATCCTTCTTTGTCTTCCTCGACATCTTTTCCAGAGATGTTGTTAACTTCAGCGTTTGCAAACGGAAACACTTCTTCACAAAATATCACATCTCTCGACACAAAAAATTCCTCTTTCTCAAGATCATACAATCTCCAGGCCTTCTTCCCATATGGATACCCAACAAATATACATCTTCGTGTTCTTGAAGCAAATTTATCGCCTCTGTGTCCTTGATTATGAGCATAACAAAGACACCCAAAGACCTTTAAATGTTTATAATCAGGAGCTTTGCCGTAGAGCTTTTCATACGGTGTCAAACCGTTTAACACAGAACTCGCAGTTCGATTAATCAAATATCCAGCTGTTAGAATGCATTCTCCCCAAAATCGATTAGTAAATTCGATTGAAAACGCAACGCTCTAGCAACATTCAAAATATGTCGATGTTTTCTTTCAACTCGTCCGTTTTGTTGTGGTGTTCCCACACACGAAGTTTCATGAACAATTCCATTTGTTCAAAAATAACCACTCATACTCAAGAATTCTGTTCCATTGTCGCTTCTAACACGTTTCACTTGCTTTTGAAACTGTCTTTCTACTAGAGAAATCAAAATTTTTAGATTTGTTGCTGTTTCTGTCTTGTCGTTTTGAAGATAAATCCAGACGGTTCTTGAAAAATCATCTACAACTGTAAGAAAATATCTAGCACCAGAAGAAGACGGAGTTCTATATGGACCCCAAAGATCGACATGTATTAGCTCAATAACGGACAAAGTTTTATTATCGCTGGTCGGAAAACAAGCTCTTGTTTGTTTAGCGCGGAGACATACATCACACGCCTTATAGGAAATTTCAGAATCAACAGAAACAAAAATATTTGGAAGTGAACCAACTACTCTTGCAGATGGGTGACCCATCCTATTATGCCACAACTTATAGTCTTTTGCATCTCGAGTTGCCACCGATGCTACCAGCTCCATTCTGCAAAAGCAGAAAGTTCCACAATATCTCTTACCCGCACCAGTCATCGTCCTCGAAGCGCGGTCCTGGATAACAAGAAATTGATCAGCCAACTGCACTACACACTGATTCTCATCCATTAGCTGACCCACAGATATAAGATCAGATTGTAACTCTTCAACGTAAGACACTGATTTCAAAAGCAGATTAGACCCCAACACAACAGAACCTTCAGTAACTGACACTCTTTCTCTACCGTCTGCCAAAATTATCAAAACTGGTTCCATATTTCTCACGTTGGTGAGTAAATCAAATCTCCCTGTCAGATGGTGCAACGCACCTGTATCTAATATCCAGGAAGGAGAAGAAGACTTACCAGAGAGTTTCTCATTGCTAGTGCTTGCTCCCCCGTTTGTATTATTCAAGAGCTTAACAAGATTACGCCATTGACTGTCATTCAAACCGCTTACTCTGTCACGATCTTTGTCTGTGAGAACATAGTTAACATGTTCTTGACTTGGAATGTGAGGAACATGAACTGCATTGGCGTAGCTCATGTTTCTTCCATGTCCACCAGTTGCAGCACTACCACGTCCTCTTCCTTGCGTCGCTCTGTTTCTTGGACGCTCACCCCACCATTCTGGATACCCAATTACAGCGAAACAACTGTCGGGAGAGTGACCGCTGCGGTTACAGTGTTTACACACCGTCGTCACATCAGTTCGCACAAGTGGATTCACACGAGCCCTTTGTTGCACAGCAAATGCGGAGACTTCAGCTACATCTTCACCCTTCTTCACATTGTTCTTTAAATCCTCCTCTTGACGTACAACATTATAAACTTCTTCCATTGGTTGGATTAGTATCCTTGACACCAAACTCGATCGAACAGTTCTGAAAGAATCATCAAGTCCAAACAAGAACTCATGAACTTTGTCTTCTTCACGATCTTGCTCCTGCAACACCGTCAAATTGCACTCACATTTTCCACATTTGCAGAGACGCACCGGCCTATGATTGGCCATGCTATCCCAAATACGATTCAGCTTCCCATAATAGGCTTCAATAGCAGCCCCTCTCTGCTTGCAGCAAGCTAATTCTATCTTGAGCTGTTGAATCCTTGGTCCATTGGTCACAGAGAAACGCTTTTTCAGATGATCCCATAAATCTTTTGCCACATCCCGATGAGAAATGTTGGAACGCAAGGCTGGATCAATTGTCATTCTGATCCACGAGACCAACAAAGCTTGGATTGTCCACCAATCTTCTAGATCTGCAGATCCTTCTTCTGGTCGCTTGATAGAGCCATCAAGAAAACCAAATTTCTTTCTTGAACAGAGCGCTGTCTTCATACCACATGCCCATTCTTCGTAGTTCATCCCTTTCAGCAATGGATGTGAAATTACAGCGTCGGGATTGTCAGCCGCTGTCAGATCGTACGGAGAGATCGTACGGAGAGATCGTACGTCTCACCTCCACAGTCGTTGAGTTCGGGTTCGAGGTTTGGTTCTGGTTGTCGATCATGATCGATTAAGAAAATAAAGAAATTTCAGAGTTTGTTTGGTTTTTTTTTTTTTTTTTTTT
>NC_025691.1:31687046-31712482 GCF_000633955.1 Camelina sativa | reverse complement strand
AGATCATCATTATCCTCTACTTGTGTACGAGGAAGAAGATGGGAAGTTTATTTTTTTCCCATTTTGTTAGAAATGGTTTGTTTTGTTTTGTTTGGAGAAGAGACACGTACGACCAGTTTTGGGAACTATCCAAAAATAGCCAATGACAGAAGTTCTCTGTTAACCAAATTAGCCCGATGAAAACCTCCAAAACTCTCTTATTTAGGATGAGTCTCACAAACGAGCTCTCATTCCTATTTATAGAAGCAAAGCACTCTATTTAGTATATTCAGAGACGAGGTATGGTTTAGGGGATTTGACATAAGAGACACATTGCAGAAATGTTTAACAATACAGCACACTCGAGAAAGATCTGAATGCAGATCAAAGGAAATTATACAACTGCAAAAGAATCTCAATCCATGAATGAAGGATCTTTAGACCTAAACGAACAGCTGCAAAAGAAGAAAACAAATACTCTGATTGAGGGAGCCAGTTGGATTTAAATAAGACTTAAAAGTCCGAATCCTGTGGAAAAAAAATGAAAGAATGTGTTAGTAACACTTTTGTGGAAAGCATTGAAATTGAGAAGCGCAACAAATTCTATTATGCGATCCATTTTTGCAGAAATATTTTTTTTTTCTGCAGAGGATAAAATAAAAATAAAAATAACTCAGTTTGATCAAAAACAATGATTACCCGATCAAATGAACCAAACTTGAAATAGTAACAGGAAGGTTATAACACAAGCATAAGAGAATGAAGAGTAATCATTAAATTACCCGATTAAATGAAGGCAAGAATCGATTTTTAGTATCTTCGTCCTCCCATTCAAGCTAAGTTTCCTCCATTACAATGTCAAATTCATCAACTTGTGGGACACTTGTAGCATTTAAGGGAAGCTTTCTCAGGTTCGGGCAATCCAATACAACTATGCGCCTCAAAAATGGAAAGGGGAGAGGATTCCGGTAGATACTCTTCAGCTTCGACAAATCTTTGACAACTAAGACTTCTAGTTTCAGAAATGGGGTAATACCTGTAAGATCGGTTGCTTTCTCTTTGTTTATTATTTCTTCCACTTCTCTTGAATCGTCAATACTTAGCATGCAAAGATTTGGAGCGAACAAAATCCAAGTGAGATCCTTCATGCTATGGCACTCACTTATTATCATTGTTGAGATGTTGGTAAAGCATAATTGAATTGTCGGATTATTATTAATATCCGAGACATGGCTACTTGTCACCAATAGCCTACAAAGATTCTCAATACTCTCCAAGGATGATAAATCGAGTGGCTTTTCTTGAAAATCGATAATCTCCAGATATGTTATGCAGTTTGCCAACCTTTTGATTTGATCCCCTAATAATATATGCTCCAAACTTAACTCCTCCGATACCGTTATCATTAGAACTTGTAGTTTCTCCAAGAGCTGCAGCTCCATTAATACACTAACATCTCCATGAACACTAGATCCAAACAGACTCAACACTCTTAAACTCACCAACCTTGATATCCCACTGATACTACGAAGTTTCCTTGTAGCATGTAAAATCAGGTGAGTTAGCTTTTTCAGCTCTTGGAGACCAACCGGCAGTTTCTCTATACTTGTATAAGACAAGTCAAGATACTGCAAGGAGTCCAGCTCTGATATCTGCTCTGGAAGTTCACTCAAGTTGTCATTACCTGATAGATCCAGAACAAGTAGCTTTTGCATAGACCGTATGAATTCACCCGACAGATTCTTCAAATTTTTTTTTTTTTTTTTTTTTTTTTTTTTTTTAAAAAAAAACCTTACTTTCATTAACCAAGAGACTGAAACGTACAACGATGCCTCCTGAAACGAGTAACACCTACACCGAGAAAGTTACAGAGATAAGATACCACATCATCAGTGAAACACTCCAAACCAAGTGATCAAGAGAGTGGGAGCCGGAGGGATAGTCCTTTGTTTGAGTATGAGATGTCCCAAGTGGAATCTGAGAATGTTCTTGACTTCCAATAACAACAGCGATACTGGTTTTGAGACAGCAGAGTGAAGTCTTGAGTTACGTTCCCTCCATATAAGATACACCGAAGCTTGAAAGGCAAGGCGAAGTATTTGAGCGATGTTCCTGTCCCTAGCAGGGTTTTTTAACCACCTTAATCTATCCTCAAAACATGATGGGGAGGATAAGTGAGCTTTATCGAGAAAGTACTGCCACAATTCACCGGAGTAGGAGCAATCGAAGAACAGATGCTGACGAGATTCGGCATGGTTACTGCAGAGGAGACAGTGTGAGGGAACTGACAACCCCCACCTTATCAGCTTGTCCCTTGTGAGGAGTCGGTGTCTTGCGTTGAGCCATGCTATGAAAGAATGTTTGGGAATTCTCCCTTTGATCCACACTGATTCATACCAATCCACTTTCATACCCTCAGGGTATATGTAATCCCAAGTAGCCGAAGTTGAGAAGACATCTGAAGCTGGAGCATGACCTATTTTCCAAAGGAACCGATCATCTGTAACTTCGTCTATAGATGTAGTCATTGGAGGGGACGGGAGGCAAGCTTGTAGCAGTTGAATGATGGGATTCCGACTTCGAGAAAAGGAGATCCACCACTGTCCTTGGTAGACAGCATCCGCAACAACCGCTGAGACAGGTAACCCCGATACTCTGGGTCCAGAGGGACCCGTGATATCTATCAGAGGACCTAGAGATGTCCAGTTATCAGTCCAAAACTTGCAAGTTATACCAGAAGCAAGTTCGCAAACGATGAAAGGTCGAGCCAAGGGTCGAAGCTTGCAGAGACTCCTCCAGATCCAACTTCCTGTAACTGGTCTACTTAGCTCCCAAAAACAGTGGTTGCGAATTAAATGTCTCCTCACCCAAGACACCCACAAGGAACCACCATTTGCGAAGATTAACCAGATGAGTTTAAGTCCCAAAATCTTGTTCCAGTGGGCTAGACGTTTTAAACCCAAACCTCCACACACCTTCGGAGTACATACAGACTCCCAACACACTTTAGCTCCTCTTGCTGAGTCTAGAGATCCTTTCCATAAGAATGCATTACACAGAGACTCAATCTTCTCCATTACCGAGTTAGGTAGAATGAATATTGATGCCCAAAAGGAGATAATAGAGTAGATTATGGACTGGATCAATTGTAGCCTGCCCGCAAAGGACAAACGCTTAACTGTCCAGGAGTTGAATCTTGCCATGAGTTTATCTAAGAGAGGCTGGTAGTCTTGCGGGGACATCTTTTTGGTGGATAAAGGAACCCCTAGATACTTTACTGGAAAGGACCCTTGAGCTAAACCCGGTTGGCCACTGTCTGGTTAGCGTTAAAGTCTCCACCGTCCAAAAACAACGCTGTCTTAGTCCTGTTGATCCCCAACCCTGATTCAATCCTGAATTCCTCAAGGATTTCCAGAATACCGTCCAAAGATGATTGCTGACCGTCGAAAAAAATTAAGATGTCATCTGCAAAGCTCAAGTGAGTGATCACAGGAGCTAGACAGAGAGGATGCAGTCCAAAACGACCATCGAGAGTTCCTTTATCCAGTTTCTTAGCAAGAACATCCATTGCAAGAACAAATAACAGGGACGAGAGAGGGTCTCCTTGACGAAGTCCTTTTTTGCCTGGGAAGAATCCTATGAGTTCACCATTGAAAGCTATACTGAACGAGGGGTTAGTATAACACTCTTTGAGCCACCCTATAAATTGAGGAGGGAGGTCGATGGCCACCAAAATATTAAGCAAGAACTTCCAATCCAGATTATCATATGCTTTAGCAAGATCAACCTGGAGACACCCTCTGGTAGTAGGACCATCCTCATGAAAGTTGTGAACTAGCTCAGAAGCCAGAAGGACATTCTCACAAAGATGTCGACCCTGAACAAACCCTACTTGGTTCCCTTGTACAGCATCCGCAATGAAGAGCTTCAATTTCGTCTTGAGGAGCCTCGCTATAATCTTATAGACAGTATTACAGCAGGATATCGGTCTGAACAAAGGAATGGAGTCGGCTCCTTGAACTTTTGGAATGAGAGTAATGGCAGTGGCATTGAAGTACCGTGGGAGGTGACCGGAGGTGAAAAAAACTTGGACAGCTTCCACAACCTCTCGCCCCACTATATCCCATGCTTCCCATATAAACTCCACAGGGAAACCATCAGGGCCCGGAGCTTTTGACTTAGGCATTGAGACGATAGTACGCCTTATATCACCCAACGAGGGAATGGTCATCAACTGAGCTGCCAAGTCGGGAGAACACCTAAAGGAAACCAGGTCTCTAATCCCACTTACGGATAAGGGATGCACTTCCGCGTTTTCAGAGCCTAGGAGTCTCTGATAGTATGATACAAGGAGATCCTTAATTTGATCCAGATTAAAAATCAAATCTCCATCCTCCCCTCTTAAGAACTTGATGCAGTTTCTACCTTGATTAGCAATAACTGACTTGAAGAAGAAAGCTGTGTTAGCATCCCCTTCAGCCAACCACCGCACCCTAGACTTCTGTCTGTAGAAAGATTCCTGAGCAGCTGCAAAGAAGTTCCATTTCTGTCGAGCTACAAACTCCTCTATGAAAAGAGTATCCGATGGCAATCTCAGTAACTCAGCTTGAATGGACTCAAGGTGATCCAAGGCTTCTTTGGTTCTCTGTTGTATATTGCTAAAACCAACCCTGTTCAACTGTTTACAAGCTGCTTTAACTACCTTCAATCTCTGAGCCAAAATAAATAGAGCGGAGCCTACCCCAATTTCCTCAGACCAAGCTGCATCGATCACCTCCTTGAAACTTGGATGAGTGGACAGGAAGGAGAAATATTTGAAAGATTTCTTACTATTCTGAATATGAGAGGATGTATACACCAAAGCAGGAGAATGATCTGAATCTCCCGGGGGATCAAAACTGACTATAGCTTCCGGGAAAGAGTCTTTATACTTATCACTCACCAAAACCCTGTCTAACTTCCTCAACACTGGATCATCGGGTTGGTTATTCTTCCACGTATAAAAGGCTCCTCGACTCGACAAGTCTGACAAACCATTATCCTCGAGACATCGACCGAACTCCGACATACCCGCTAGAGGCAGAGGATGGGGAAGTAGAGAATAGTGCTCATTAGCTGTTAAGATCTGGTTGAAATCTCCCATAATCATCAGAGGAAAATCCTTGGCAGGAGAGTTACTAGCTATTGTTGTGATATCTTCCCAGAGGTCCCGTCTCTGAAGCAAGGTGTTATAACCATATACAAAAGCTACTGCAAAACTTTCTTTCGATTCCGGAATGAAGACTCCGCATAACATAACCTGAGCTGACTTGTAATAACAAATGACAGACACCGATGGGTCCCAGACCACCCAAATTCTGCCATTCTCCGCAAACTGGTAGTTATAATCTCCTCTCCACCCTGGAAAGGAAGCCCGAAAAATTTGATCCGCATTCTCCTCCGAGACATGCGTCTCCAAAAGACTACCCAGAACTGGTTTATTTTTAGACATCCAACTTCTAACAAAGCGTTGTCTCGAGAAGCTGTTTAAACCTCTTATATTCCAACAAAAAACCTTCGTCATCTATAACCCAAAAGTGAAGGTAGAGCTATGCTCTTTCAAGGATTAGCAGTCACTAACCGGGGAACTACCCCGATTAGGCTGAGAATCTGATGCAGGAGGAGAAATCCTGTACTTCTCTGGACACGGCTTCCTAAACTGAAGCTTATCCTCACCTCTCTGAGACCCAAATTGCTTCTTAGTCTCCATTTTAGCAAACTTCCGAGCACTCAACGCCCCCGGGAACCCAACGGGCGTGTCTGCAACACTCTGCGTCTTCTTACCCTTATTCTTTCTCTTAGAACCAACTTCAACCCACTGATTCTGTAGTGGCAAAACCGCTTGATGATTCTCAAAAGGCGGTTCCTGAATTTGATCCTTCAAGGTCAAAATCTTCTCTGATTCCAACTCCTTCAACCAACCCGCAACTATATCCGGAGTAGGACCCGATACAGATTCAAACCTTGCAGATCTCTCAGCTCTCTGTACCGGAGGAGTACTACGACTTCTCCCCTTCACTGACCCGCTAGAAGAACCTCCCATCTCCAGGGCGCGGGGATGATCTGGGGGCTTAACAGGGGAAGGCACTGAGGCAGCCTTTCCTTCAGACTCCAACTTCTCTGGTTCCGTGATAGTCTCTGTCCCTGAACCTAGCGAAATTGTCGTGTTAGTTGTTGCAGTTCCACCAGCCGAAAAACCACTCTTACGATCCATCACAACCTTCTTCTTCATAAGAGGCTTTGGACATCTGTTCAACAAGTGTCCAAACCTGTTACAATTACAGCACTTCAGAGGCAAGCGTGGGTAAGATACGTGAACTTTGACAGAATTCATGAGCTCGTCCCTAACAATGATCGTTGTAGGAGGTGACTTATCAAGCGAGATTTCCACCTTTACTTTGGTGTTACCAAGATAATAAGGATCCAGCCTCGATTTCTCGGTGTGCAGAGGCTCTCCAATAGCACTTGCGATTACGCTTATTCCTGAGAACGAATACATTTGAGGCGGGACATTGTGCAACACTGCCCAAGTTGGCACCGTAGAGAGTTCTTGTACCTGAAGGGAGGCATCAATCGACCACGGATAGACATGGACTGCACAGTTCCCAGCTTGCCAATATCCTACCTGTAAGNCTGGAAAGGACCCTTGAGCTAAACCCGGTTGGCCACTGTCTGGTTAGCGTTAAAGTCTCCACCGTCCAAAAACAACGCTGTCTTAGTCCTGTTGATCCCCAACCCTGATTCAATCCTGAATTCCTCAAGGATTTCCAGAATACCGTCCAAAGATGATTGCTGACCGTCGAAAAAAATTAAGATGTCATCTGCAAAGCTCAAGTGAGTGATCACAGGAGCTAGACAGAGAGGATGCAGTCCAAAACGACCATCGAGAGTTCCTTTATCCAGTTTCTTAGCAAGAACATCCATTGCAAGAACAAATAACAGGGACGAGAGAGGGTCTCCTTGACGAAGTCCTTTTTTGCCTGGGAAGAATCCTATGAGTTCACCATTGAAAGCTATACTGAACGAGGGGTTAGTATAACACTCTTTGAGCCACCCTATAAATTGAGGAGGGAGGTCGATGGCCACCAAAATATTAAGCAAGAACTTCCAATCCAGATTATCATATGCTTTAGCAAGATCAACCTGGAGACACCCTCTGGTAGTAGGACCATCCTCATGAAAGTTGTGAACTAGCTCAGAAGCCAGAAGGACATTCTCACAAAGATGTCGACCCTGAACAAACCCTACTTGGTTCCCTTGTACAGCATCCGCAATGAAGAGCTTCAATTTCGTCTTGAGGAGCCTCGCTATAATCTTATAGACAGTATTACAGCAGGATATCGGTCTGAACAAAGGAATGGAGTCGGCTCCTTGAACTTTTGGAATGAGAGTAATGGCAGTGGCATTGAAGTACCGTGGGAGGTGACCGGAGGTGAAAAAAACTTGGACAGCTTCCACAACCTCTCGCCCCACTATATCCCATGCTTCCCATATAAACTCCACAGGGAAACCATCAGGGCCCGGAGCTTTTGACTTAGGCATTGAGACGATAGTACGCCTTATATCACCCAACGAGGGAATGGTCATCAACTGAGCTGCCAAGTCGGGAGAACACCTAAAGGAAACCAGGTCTCTAATCCCACTTACGGATAAGGGATGCACTTCCGCGTTTTCAGAGCCTAGGAGTCTCTGATAGTATGATACAAGGAGATCCTTAATTTGATCCAGATTAAAAATCAAATCTCCATCCTCCCCTCTTAAGAACTTGATGCAGTTTCTACCTTGATTAGCAATAACTGACTTGAAGAAGAAAGCTGTGTTAGCATCCCCTTCAGCCAACCACCGCACCCTAGACTTCTGTCTGTAGAAAGATTCCTGAGCAGCTGCAAAGAAGTTCCATTTCTGTCGAGCTACAAACTCCTCTATGAAAAGAGTATCCGATGGCAATCTCAGTAACTCAGCTTGAATGGACTCAAGGTGATCCAAGGCTTCTTTGGTTCTCTGTTGTATATTGCTAAAACCAACCCTGTTCAACTGTTTACAAGCTGCTTTAACTACCTTCAATCTCTGAGCCAAAATAAATAGAGCGGAGCCTACCCCAATTTCCTCAGACCAAGCTGCATCGATCACCTCCTTGAAACTTGGATGAGTGGACAGGAAGGAGAAATATTTGAAAGATTTCTTACTATTCTGAATATGAGAGGATGTATACACCAAAGCAGGAGAATGATCTGAATCTCCCGGGGGATCAAAACTGACTATAGCTTCCGGGAAAGAGTCTTTATACTTATCACTCACCAAAACCCTGTCTAACTTCCTCAACACTGGATCATCGGGTTGGTTATTCTTCCACGTATAAAAGGCTCCTCGACTCGACAAGTCTGACAAACCATTATCCTCGAGACATCGACCGAACTCCGACATACCCGCTAGAGGCAGAGGATGGGGAAGTAGAGAATAGTGCTCATTAGCTGTTAAGATCTGGTTGAAATCTCCCATAATCATCAGAGGAAAATCCTTGGCAGGAGAGTTACTAGCTATTGTTGTGATATCTTCCCAGAGGTCCCGTCTCTGAAGCAAGGTGTTATAACCATATACAAAAGCTACTGCAAAACTTTCTTTCGATTCCGGAATGAAGACTCCGCATAACATAACCTGAGCTGACTTGTAATAACAAATGACAGACACCGATGGGTCCCAGACCACCCAAATTCTGCCATTCTCCGCAAACTGGTAGTTATAATCTCCTCTCCACCCTGGAAAGGAAGCCCGAAAAATTTGATCCGCATTCTCCTCCGAGACATGCGTCTCCAAAAGACTACCCAGAACTGGTTTATTTTTAGACATCCAACTTCTAACAAAGCGTTGTCTCGAGAAGCTGTTTAAACCTCTTATATTCCAACAAAAAACCTTCGTCATCTATAACCCAAAAGTGAAGGTAGAGCTATGCTCTTTCAAGGATTAGCAGTCACTAACCGGGGAACTACCCCGATTAGGCTGAGAATCTGATGCAGGAGGAGAAATCCTGTACTTCTCTGGACACGGCTTCCTAAACTGAAGCTTATCCTCACCTCTCTGAGACCCAAATTGCTTCTTAGTCTCCATTTTAGCAAACTTCCGAGCACTCAACGCCCCCGGGAACCCAACGGGCGTGTCTGCAACACTCTGCGTCTTCTTACCCTTATTCTTTCTCTTAGAACCAACTTCAACCCACTGATTCTGTAGTGGCAAAACCGCTTGATGATTCTCAAAAGGCGGTTCCTGAATTTGATCCTTCAAGGTCAAAATCTTCTCTGATTCCAACTCCTTCAACCAACCCGCAACTATATCCGGAGTAGGACCCGATACAGATTCAAACCTTGCAGATCTCTCAGCTCTCTGTACCGGAGGAGTACTACTACTTCTCCCCTTCACTGACCCGCTAGAAGAACCTCCCATCTCCAGGGCGCGGGGATGATCTGGGGGCTTAACAGGGGAAGGCACTGAGGCAGCCTTTCCTTCAGACTCCAACTTCTCTGGTTCCGTGATAGTCCCTGTCCCTGAACCTAGCGAAATTGTCGTGTTAGTTGTTGCAGTTCCACCAGCCGAAAAACCACTCTTACGATCCATCACAACCTTCTTCTTCATAAGAGGCTTTGGACATCTGTTCAACAAGTGTCCAAACCTGTTACAATTACAGCACTTCAGAGGCAAGCGTGGGTAAGATACGTGAACTTTGACAGAATTCATGAGCTCGTCCCTAACAATGATCGTTGTAGGAGGTGACTTATCAAGCGAGATTTCCACCTTTACTTTGGTGTTACCAAGATAATAAGGATCCAGCCTCGATTTCTCGGTGTGCAGAGGCTCTCCAATAGCACTTGCGATTACGCTTATTCCTGAGAACGAATACATTTGAGGCGGGACATTGTGTAACACTGCCCAAGTTGGCACCGTAGAGAGTTCCTGTACCTGAAGGGAGGCATCAATCGACCACGGATAGACATGGAATGCACAGTTCCCAGCTTGCCAATATCCTACCTGTAAGACCCAATCCCTAGTCTTCACACAGGGAATCAATATAAGGCACGAGGTATCCGAAACCTGACGAATGGTGATGTTTCCATATTTTCCCCAAANTAAGATGTCATCTGCAAAGCTCAAGTGAGTGATCACAGGAGCTAGACAGAGAGGATGCAGTCCAAAACGACCATCGAGAGTTCCTTTATCCAGTTTCTTAGCAAGAACATCCATTGCAAGAACAAATAACAGGGACGAGAGAGGGTCTCCTTGACGAAGTCCTTTTTTGCCTGGGAAGAATCCTATGAGTTCACCATTGAAAGCTATACTGAACGAGGGGTTAGTATAACACTCTTTGAGCCACCCTATAAATTGAGGAGGGAGGTCGATGGCCACCAAAATATTAAGCAAGAACTTCCAATCCAGATTATCATATGCTTTAGCAAGATCAACCTGGAGACACCCTCTGGTAGTAGGACCATCCTCATGAAAGTTGTGAACTAGCTCAGAAGCCAGAAGGACATTCTCACAAAGATGTCGACCCTGAACAAACCCTACTTGGTTCCCTTGTACAGCATCCGCAATGAAGAGCTTCAATTTCGTCTTGAGGAGCCTCGCTATAATCTTATAGACAGTATTACAGCAGGATATCGGTCTGAACAAAGGAATGGAGTCGGCTCCTTGAACTTTTGGAATGAGAGTAATGGCAGTGGCATTGAAGTACCGTGGGAGGTGACCGGAGGTGAAAAAAACTTGGACAGCTTCCACAACCTCTCGCCCCACTATATCCCATGCTTCCCATATAAACTCCACAGGGAAACCATCAGGGCCCGGAGCTTTTGACTTAGGCATTGAGACGATAGTACGCCTTATATCACCCAACGAGGGAATGGTCATCAACTGAGCTGCCAAGTCGGGAGAACACCTAAAGGAAACCAGGTCTCTAATCCCACTTACGGATAAGGGATGCACTTCCGCGTTTTCAGAGCCTAGGAGTCTCTGATAGTATGATACAAGGAGATCCTTAATTTGATCCAGATTAAAAATCAAATCTCCATCCTCCCCTCTTAAGAACTTGATGCAGTTTCTACCTTGATTAGCAATAACTGACTTGAAGAAGAAAGCTGTGTTAGCATCCCCTTCAGCCAACCACCGCACCCTAGACTTCTGTCTGTAGAAAGATTCCTGAGCAGCTGCAAAGAAGTTCCATTTCTGTCGAGCTACAAACTCCTCTATGAAAAGAGTATCCGATGGCAATCTCAGTAACTCAGCTTGAATGGACTCAAGGTGATCCAAGGCTTCTTTGGTTCTCTGTTGTATATTGCTAAAACCAACCCTGTTCAACTGTTTACAAGCTGCTTTAACTACCTTCAATCTCTGAGCCAAAATAAATAGAGCGGAGCCTACCCCAATTTCCTCAGACCAAGCTGCATCGATCACCTCCTTGAAACTTGGATGAGTGGACAGGAAGGAGAAATATTTGAAAGATTTCTTACTATTCTGAATATGAGAGGATGTATACACCAAAGCAGGAGAATGATCTGAATCTCCCGGGGGATCAAAACTGACTATAGCTTCCGGGAAAGAGTCTTTATACTTATCACTCACCAAAACCCTGTCTAACTTCCTCAACACTGGATCATCGGGTTGGTTATTCTTCCACGTATAAAA
Organism: Camelina sativa; assembly: GCF_000633955.1. Classification (NCBI taxonomy): domain Eukaryota; kingdom Viridiplantae; phylum Streptophyta; class Magnoliopsida; order Brassicales; family Brassicaceae; genus Camelina; species Camelina sativa. The sequence continues at coordinate 31,700,794 of NC_025691.1, read as the reverse complement.
GGCTCCTCGACTCGACAAGTCTGACAAACCATTATCCTCGAGACATCGACCGAACTCCGACATACCCGCTAGAGGCAGAGGATGGGGAAGTAGAGAATAGTGCTCATTAGCTGTTAAGATCTGGTTGAAATCTCCCATAATCATCAGAGGAAAATCCTTGGCAGGAGAGTTACTAGCTATTGTTGTGATATCTTCCCAGAGGTCCCGTCTCTGAAGCAAGGTGTTATAACCATATACAAAAGCTACTGCAAAACTTTCTTTCGATTCCGGAATGAAGACTCCGCATAACATAACCTGAGCTGACTTGTAATAACAAATGACAGACACCGATGGGTCCCAGACCACCCAAATTCTGCCATTCTCCGCAAACTGGTAGTTATAATCTCCTCTCCACCCTGGAAAGGAAGCCCGAAAAATTTGATCCGCATTCTCCTCCGAGACATGCGTCTCCAAAAGACTACCCAGAACTGGTTTATTTTTAGACATCCAACTTCTAACAAAGCGTTGTCTCGAGAAGCTGTTTAAACCTCTTATATTCCAACAAAAAACCTTCGTCATCTATAACCCAAAAGTGAAGGTAGAGCTATGCTCTTTCAAGGATTAGCAGTCACTAACCGGGGAACTACCCCGATTAGGCTGAGAATCTGATGCAGGAGGAGAAATCCTGTACTTCTCTGGACACGGCTTCCTAAACTGAAGCTTATCCTCACCTCTCTGAGACCCAAATTGCTTCTTAGTCTCCATTTTAGCAAACTTCCGAGCACTCAACGCCCCCGGGAACCCAACGGGCGTGTCTGCAACACTCTGCGTCTTCTTACCCTTATTCTTTCTCTTAGAACCAACTTCAACCCACTGATTCTGTAGTGGCAAAACCGCTTGATGATTCTCAAAAGGCGGTTCCTGAATTTGATCCTTCAAGGTCAAAATCTTCTCTGATTCCAACTCCTTCAACCAACCCGCAACTATATCCGGAGTAGGACCCGATACAGATTCAAACCTTGCAGATCTCTCAGCTCTCTGTACCGGAGGAGTACTACTACTTCTCCCCTTCACTGACCCGCTAGAAGAACCTCCCATCTCCAGGGCGCGGGGATGATCTGGGGGCTTAACAGGGGAAGGCACTGAGGCAGCCTTTCCTTCAGACTCCAACTTCTCTGGTTCCGTGATAGTCCCTGTCCCTGAACCTAGCGAAATTGTCGTGTTAGTTGTTGCAGTTCCACCAGCCGAAAAACCACTCTTACGATCCATCACAACCTTCTTCTTCATAAGAGGCTTTGGACATCTGTTCAACAAGTGTCCAAACCTGTTACAATTACAGCACTTCAGAGGCAAGCGTGGGTAAGATACGTGAACTTTGACAGAATTCATGAGCTCGTCCCTAACAATGATCGTTGTAGGAGGTGACTTATCAAGCGAGATTTCCACCTTTACTTTGGTGTTACCAAGATAATAAGGATCCAGCCTCGATTTCTCGGTGTGCAGAGGCTCTCCAATAGCACTTGCGATTACGCTTATTCCTGAGAACGAATACATTTGAGGCGGGACATTGTGCAACACTGCCCAAGTTGGCACCGTAGAGAGTTCTTGTACCTGAAGGGAGGCATCAATCGACCACGGATAGACATGGACTGCACAGTTCCCAGCTTGCCAATATCCTACCTGTAAGACCCAATCCCTAGTCTTCACACAGAGAATCAATATGAGGCAAGAGGTATCCGAAACCTGACGAATGGTGATGTTTCCATATTTTCCCCAAACGGGGTTGAGATCTGAGTATATTTTTGCCGAGGGAGGAATCAGACCATGAAAGTTTGTCGCAATGTGACCCTTCCATTGATCTGCGGTCTTGAGTAAGATCGAGGCAGGAGCTTGAACCACCGGAATTCCATCTTCCATCGTTACCGGCGAGTCAATCTTCTTGAGGTTTCTTAATGAGGCCTTGAAACGTTCTGCTTGAGTCTGGGTGGAGGAGGAGTTGGGGAGATGTTGCGAGTTCGGGCCCGAAAGCGAGGGTAGCTGAGGAGGAACCGTATCTGAGCTAGTAGGTAGATCTGGATCTGAACAAGAAGGTAGATCTGGATCTAAGGCTGAGGGCAATGTAGAACTAGGAGGAACTCGTGGATCTGGGGGATCCACCATCTTTAAGGAGAACAAAGAAAAGCGAAACAAGAAAGGAAAGAGGAGGGAGAAAGGGGAATTCTCGGCTAACGGCGTGAGGCCGAACTCCGGCGGCGGTTTACGAAGAGATCGTCAATCGCCTAAAACTCTCTCTCAGATTCTTCAATTGATTCTCTTGAAGGAAAAGATCCTTCAAGATTCTTGACTTCAATTGATTCTCTTGAAGGAAGAGAGTTGTAAGTTCAGAACACTTGGAACTGCTGCATGGTATCTCTACAATCTTATTCTTCATTAANTAAACTCCACAGGGAAACCATCAGGGCCCGGAGCTTTTGACTTAGGCATTGAGACGATAGTACGCCTTATATCACCCAACGAGGGAATGGTCATCAACTGAGCTGCCAAGTCGGGAGAACACCTAAAGGAAACCAGGTCTCTAATCCCACTTACGGATAAGGGATGCACTTCCGCGTTTTCAGAGCCTAGGAGTCTCTGATAGTATGATACAAGGAGATCCTTAATTTGATCCAGATTAAAAATCAAATCTCCATCCTCCCCTCTTAAGAACTTGATGCAGTTTCTACCTTGATTAGCAATAACTGACTTGAAGAAGAAAGCTGTGTTAGCATCCCCTTCAGCCAACCACCGCACCCTAGACTTCTGTCTGTAGAAAGATTCCTGAGCAGCTGCAAAGAAGTTCCATTTCTGTCGAGCTACAAACTCCTCTATGAAAAGAGTATCTGATGGCAATCTCAGTAACTCAGCTTGAATGGACTCAAGGTGATCCAAGGCTTCTTTGGTTCTCTGTTGTATATTGCTAAAACCAACCCTGTTCAACTGTTTACAAGCTGCTTTAACTACCTTCAATCTCTGAGCCAAAATAAATAGAGCGGAGCCTACCCCAATTTCCTCAGACCAAGCTGCATCGATCACCTCCTTGAAACTTGGATGAGTGGACAGGAAGGAGAAATATTTGAAAGATTTCTTACTATTCTGAATATGAGAGGATGTATACACCAAAGCAGGAGAATGATCTGAATCTCCCGGGGGATCAAAACTGTCTATAGCTTCCGGGAAAGAGTCTCTCTACTTATCACTCACCAAAACCCTGTCTAACTTCCTCAACACTGGATCATTGGGTTGGTTATTCTTCCACGTATAAAAGGCTCCTCGACTCGACAAGTCTGACAAACCATTATCCTCGAGACATCGACCGAACTCCGACATACCCGCTAGAGGCAAGGGATGGGGAAGTAGAGAATATTGCTCATTAGCTGTTAAGATCTGGTTGAAATCTCCCATAATCATCAGAGGAAAATCCTTGGTAGGAGAGTTACTAGTTATTGTTATGATATCTTCCTAGAGGTCCCGTCTCTGAAGCAAGGTGTTATAACCATATACAAAAGCTACTGCAAAACTTTCTTTCAATTCCGGAATGAAGACTCCGCATAACATAACCTGAGCTGACTTGTAATAACAAATGACAGACACCGATGGGTCCCAGACCACCCAAATTCTGCCATTCTCCGCAAACTGGTAGTTATAATCTCCTCTCCACCCTGGAAAGGAAGCCCGAAAATTTTGATCCACATTCTCCTTCGAGACATGCGTCTCCAAAAGACTACCCAATACTGGTTTATTTTTAGACATCCAACTTCTAACAAAGCGTTGTCTCGAGAAGCTGTTTAAACCTCTTATATTCCAACAAAAAACCTTCGTCATCTATAACCCAAAAGTGAAGGTAGAGCTATGCTCTTTCAAGGATTAGCAGTCACTAACCGGGGAACTACCCCGAGAAATCCTGTACTTCTCTGGACACGGCTTCCTAAACTGAAGCTTATCCTCACCTCTCTGAGTCCCAAATTGCTTCTTAGTCTCCATTTTAGCAAACTTCCGAGCACTCAACGCCCCCGGGAACCCAACGGGCGTGTCTGCAACACTCTGCGTCTTCTTACCCTTATTCTTTCTCTTAGAACCAACTTCAACCCACTGATTCTGTAGTGGCAAAACCGCTTGATGATTCTCGAAAGGCGGTTCCTGAATTTGATCCTTCAAGGTCAAAATCTTCTCTGATTCCAACTCCTTCAACCAACCCGCAACTATATCCGGAGTAGGACCTGATACAGATTCAAACCTTGCAGATCTCTCAGCTCTCTGTACCGGAGGAGTACTACTACTTCTCCCCTTCACTAACCCGCTAGAAGAACCTCCCATCTCCAGGGCGCGGGGATGATCTGGGGGCTTAACAGGGGAAGGCACTGAGGCAGCCTTTCCTTCAGACTCCAACTTCTCTGGTTCCGTGATAGTCTCTGTCCCCGAACCCAGTGGGATTGTCGTGTCAGTTGTTGCAGTTCCACCAGCCGAAAAACCACTCTTACGATCCATCACAGCCTTCTTCTTCATAAGAGGCTTGGGACATCTGTTCAACAAGTGTCCAAACCTGTTACAATTACAGAGCTTCGGAGGCAAGCGTGGGTAAGATACGTGAACTTTGACAGAATTCATGAGCTCGTCTCTAACAATGATCGTTGTAGGAGGTGACTTATCAAGCGAGATTTCCACCTTTACTTTGGTGTTACCAAGATAATAAGGATCCAGCCTCGATTTCTCGGTGTGCAAAGGCTCTCCAATAGCACTTGCGATTACGCTTATTCCTGAGAACGAATACATTTGAGGCGGGACATTGTGTAACACTGCCCAAGTTGGCACCGTAGAGAGTTCCTGTACCTGAAGGGAGGCATCAATCGACCACGGATAGACATGGAATGCACAGTTCCCAGCTTGCCAATATCCTACCTGTAAGACCCAATCCCTAGTCTTCACACAGGGAATCAATATAAGGCACGAGGTATCCGAAACCTGACGAATGGTGATGTTTCCATATTTTCCCCAAACGGGGTTGAGATCTGAGTATATTTTTGCCGAGGGAGGAATCAGACCATGAAAGTTTGCCACAATGTGACCCTTCCATTGATCTGCGGTCTTGAGTAAGATCGAGGCAGGAGCTTGAACCACCGGAATTCCATCTTCCATCGTTACCGGCGAGTCAATCTTCTTGAGGTTTCTTAATGAGGCCTTGAAACGTTCTGCTTGAGTCTGGGTGGAGGAGGAGTTGGGGAGATGTTGCGAGTTCGGGCCCGAAAGCGAGGGTAGCTGAGGAGGAACCGTATCTGAGCTAGTAGGTAGATCTGGATCTGAACAAGAAGGTAGATCTGGATCTAAGGCTGAGGGCAATGTAGAACTAGGAGGAACTCGTGGATCTGGGGGATCCACCATCTTTAAGGAGAACAAAGAAAAGCGAAACAAGAAAGGAAAGAGGAGGGAGAAAGGGGAATTCTCGGCTAACGGCGTGAGGCCGAACTCCGGCGGCGGTTTACGAAGAGATCGTCAATCGCCTAAAACTCTCTCTCAGATTCTTCAATTGATTCTCTTGAAGGAAAAGATCCTTCAAGATTCTTGACTTCAATTGATTCTCTTGAAGGAAGAGAGTTGTAAGTTCAGAACACTTGGAACTGCTGCATGGTATCTCTACAATCTTATTCTTCATTAATGACATCCTTCTCACTGCTCCCCAATCCTTGACTTTTGGTATTTCAACTAGTCCGACGTTTGCTTGCACAACAAATGTCTCTTTCTGGTTCCCGAAACCGGATGCAATCCACAGAGCCATTTGGCGAACCACGTCATGCATTACAACATGTCCGGTACTAAACTCTGTCAGCAAATTTGCACGGATAAGGGTACGAAGCATTGCATAACCCTTATTATATACTTCTTTTATAACTTGGTATCCCCCCAGGAATCCCTCGCATATCCATAATTGTATCAAATCCTCAACATGTACCGTTTCATCCTCTGGAAACAGAGCACAATACAAGAAACACGACTGGATTTGTTCATCCCCCAAGCTATCATAGCTGAACTTCAGAACTGCAAGAATTTTATTTTCCATGTCAGAAGAAAACTCTGCAGCGGATCTTGTCAAAACATCCATTGCATGCTCCCATTCTCGTACCATAGTTTTAGATGACATTGCCTTACCAATGACATTAAGCGCTAGTGGCAGACCACGACACTTATCAGCAACCCTTCTTGCTAGCTTGACAATGCCTGGATATCTACTTAATGTATTGTCTCCGACTTTGCTTTTAAACAATTCCCATGCTTCATCTCGTTCCAAGCATTTGATTTCCATTGCGTCATGATCCCCCATCCGCCCACATACTTCCTGAGAACGAGTGGTGAATGCTACTTTGCATTTATTCTCTTCTGTGGGAAAGGGAACACCAATGGCTTCTAAATCCACCTCCTCCCATATATCATCCAGCATCAAAACAAATCTCTTCCTCTTTAAATCGTCGTATATATCAGCAGCCTTATCACTTTCATCTTTTTTCTTCCACTCGTCGTTACAAAGGTGTAGTTTTGCTGCAATATCTTTTTGAATCTTTGAAATCGTTGCGCCTTGAGACACCACGATCCAGATCACAACGTCAAACCTACCAGCTATTTCAGAGAACTTATTGTAGATTTTCTTGAAAAGGGTAGTTTTTCCTACACCACCCATACCGTGCATACCCATGATTCCGACTTCGTCTTCCATAAGGCGTTTCCACGCCTTCTCCAGCATTCTATCTTGACCAACCGTAGGCTGAGTAGGCCTTTCCACCATTTCAGATGTCGGAGCTGGCTCAACAACCTCTTCAAAATTACCCTCCGAGTTGAGTTTCCTAACCTCTTCCAGCAACAAGATTACCCTTTTCCCATAATTATAGCTCGCACATACATTTTTTGAACATAAACCACAGAAACACAACTTTTGAAGCTGAACGGGACTATCACTAAGCACATTATTTAATCGTGTGTCGATGCTCTCAACACGGCTAAGCCATACCTGGACAGCTTTACGCTTTTGTTTATGGCGTGCCTCTTCTCTCGCTACTTTGTTCTGCACCTCATCTTTTATTGCTCTGAGATCTTCCATTTCCCTCTCCAAATCCCTGAGATTCTCCTTAAGGCTTCGAATATAACCTTTATCACATAAACATCCAATGATACGATCCAGTACTTCAACACCAGAACATTGGCAAGACACAATATTTCCCATGTTGAGAAAAAATTTCAGTAAGCAAACAACGAAGCTAAAAGCTGAAGCTCAACAAGTGTTTTAGGTGAAAAATATTAGAGATAACATCTAGGTCCAATACGAATGGTTAGGAGATTATCAAAGAAAATTAAGATAGAAGATAGAAAAAGACATTGGCGTCGTTGATTTGCAGACCACTCGGTTTCCATGTGGAGGACTTTGATTATTCTTACTTTTTATGGTCAGCTAGAGTCCATACAAATTAGTATCTGACATCTCATGACTTTTCAAAGTAACGACTGGAATGGCATTTGAAGAAACCCGTCAATACAACGACTTACAGATTAAGTTCGCCAACCTTTTGATCCCCTAATACTTTTGCTCCAAACTTAACTCGGTCGATAAGTTAGATCTTGTAGATTCTTCAAGAGCTGCTTCTCCTCCTTCAATAAGATAACATTCTGACTTTAGCAGACTCAACATTCTTAAACTCAGCAACCTTCAATCTCATTTTCCATTGAAGACATCCTTAAAGAAAAAGTAACATACCCTAAATAATACTCAAAATACACAATTCTCTTTCTCTCTGAACCAGAGCCTGGTTTTACTTACCTCAACGAAATTTGAACAAAGGCCATCACTTGGCATGACTTGAATCGAACATAAAAAAAAAACGTTTAACACTTGTAATAACAATTGGCTTTGTCTTCCTCTTTCTGTCATCAGATGAACAAAATCTCCATCTTCTCTGCTGTACTCATCTGTCATAACCAGCAAAAACAAAAAAAAATAGCCAAAGAAAGTCACCATCGCAACCAAACTCCCCTAAGATTTAAAACATTGCTAGCTTATACCTACCTATTACAATGTCAAGAAACAATTTTTCACAAACATACAACAAAAGTGAAAAATGAGTCAGATGGCTCACCAAACAAAGTATTGAAAGAGGTTGAGGTTGAAGTAGACATGAAGTTGAGACCAATGTAAAACCCCAAAACAAACAACAGAGTCACCATCAAACACAACGGCATCGCCAAGGCCCAGTACGTGTCTGGGTAGTATTGAGGAATGTCTGGCACATACCCTAAATTAACAAGATCACAGTGGAAACAACGATCGAATGTCTGAATCCTGCAATTTTTTTGGATGAGAAATCGCAGCAAAATCGTTTGAGGGTCGGAAACAAAAAAAAGTTAGTGATGTGTTTTTTTCAATAAATTACCAATTCCGAGGACGAAAATTGCAAATATTCGGCGAGTATATCCCAGAACGGAGAAAAATCTCGAATCCAGAATAAGCTAATCAAAATTAACCTTATTGCTTTAAAATAGATACCTTTAAACTGGCTTATTTTTGCGAAAAATTAACGCTACTTTGCGTCCAATATCTCTGGTTGGATCAGGAACTCCAATGGCTTCTAAATCCACTTTTTCCCATATGTCATCTAGCATAAAAACAAATCTCTTCCTCTTTAAAACTTTGTGTATATCAGCAGCCTTATCACTTGTATTTTTGTTTTTCCACTCGTCGCTACAAAGATGTAGCTTTTGAGCAATATCTTCTTGAAGCTTTGAAATCTTTGCGCCTTGAGACACCACTATCCAGATCACAACATCAAACGTACCAACTATTTCAGTAAACTTATTGTGGATTTTCTTGAAAAGGGTAGTTTTGCCTACACCACCCATACCGTGAAGACCCATGATTCCGACTCCATCTTCCATAAGGCGGTTCTATGCCTTCTCGAGCAGTTCTTCCTGACCAACCGTAGGCTGAGTAGGCCTCTCCTCAACTTCAGATCTTGGAGGCGGCTGAGCAACCTCGTCAAATTTACCCCCATATTTGTAGCTTGAACACACAGATTTTGAACAAAAACCTAGACTTATCCGAGAGCAAGGAGATACATTTTCAAATCATCAATTTGATGACTTGAGGAATAGCAATTGGAAAATGAAAACCGCAATCCAAGTGAACAACCACAGGTCCACAACACACTCCACAAATATAATCCAAATGCAAAGCAAAATCAATTATACAATCCAAATGCACAACACACACACCACAAGAACAGAGAAAGTACTAAGAAGAAGAAGAGCGTGGATTCTGATTTCAGAAAGTGAGGAATCCCAATCCTGAGTAATGGATTTTTTAGACCTTCTTCCGCAGCAGCTAAAGAAGAAAAATAAAGTGAAACAATGAGCAAACTAGAAAGAAATAGGGAGAAAAACAAAATTGTAAATCTAGCAGAAGAGAATGACGAGTAATGATTACCCCACGGATTGAAGGCAAGAAACGATTTTTTGTATCTTCGTCCTCCCATTCAAGGTCATTTTCATGTACTGGATCCTTCCGTTCCGTATATATTTCAAATTCCTCAAGTCGTGGAGCACTTGTAGCATTTAAGGGAAACTTTCTCAGCTTTGGACAGACCCATACACTTATGCGCCTCAAAAATGGAAAGGGGAGAGGACTCCGGTAGATACTCTCCAGCTTCGGCAAATCATCCACATCTAAGATTTGTAGTTTCTGAAATGGGGTAATACCTGTAAGATCGGTTGCTTTCTCTTTGTTTATAACTTCTTCCACTTCTCTTAAATCTTCAATGTATAGAACAGTAAGATTTGGAGCAAACAATAGCCAAGTCAGATCCTTAATGCTATGGCAGTTGCCTATACGCACGTTGCAGAGGTTGGTAAAGCATGGAATTTTCGGATTGCGTTCGTGAGACGAGTCTGTCTCGCTTTCTCTGCATTTTATATCTGTATAAATCTCCACGACATGACTACTGACCACAATGAGCTCATTAAGATTCTCCATACTCGGCAAGGATGATAAATCGAGTGGCTTTTCTTGAAAATCGATAATCTCCAGATATGTTATGCAGTTTGCCAACCTTTTGATTTGATCCCCTAATAATATATGCTCCAAACTTAACTCCTCCGATACCGTTATCATTAGAACTTGTAGTTTCTCCAAGAGCTGCAGCTCCATTAATACACTAACATCTCCATGAACACTAGATCCAAACAGACTCAACACTCTTAAACTCACCAACCTTGATATCCCACTGATACTACGAAGTTTCCTTGTAGCATGTAAAATCAGGTGAGTTAGCTTTTTCAGCTCTTGGAGACCAACCGGCAGTTTCTCTATACTTGTATAAGACAAGTCAAGATACTGCAAGGAGTCCAGCTCTGATATCTGCTCTGGAAGTTCACTCAAGTTGGAATTCTTCGACAAATCCAAAACAACTAGCTTTTTCATAGACCGTATGAACTCACCTGATTGATTCTTCAACTGATTCTTTTGAAGGAACAGAGTTGTAAGTTGAGAACACTTGGAACTGCTGCATGTTATCTCTTTAATCTTATTCTTCATTAATGACATCCTTCTCACAGCTCCCCAATCCTTGACTTGTGGTATTTCAACTAATCCGACGTTTGCTTGCACAACAAAATTCTCTTTTTGTTTCCCAAAATCGGATGCAATCCACAGAGCCATTTCCCGAAGCACGTCATGCATCACAACAGATTCTGTGCCACTCTCTGTGAGCAAATTTGCACGGAGAAGGGTACGAAGCATAGCATAACCCTTATTATACACTTCTTTTATAACTTGGTATTCCCCCAGGAATCCCTCGCATATCCATAAGTGTATCAAGTCATCAACATCTATCAATTCATCTTCTGGAAACAGAGCACAATACAAGAAACAAGACTGGATTTGTTCATCCCCCAAGCTATCATAGCTGAACTTCAGAATTGAAAGAATTTTATTTTCCATGTCAGAAGAAAACTCTGCAGCGGATCTTGTCAAAACATCCATTGCATGCTCCCATTCTCGTACTGTAGTTTTAGATGACATTGCCTTACCAATTACCTTAAGCGCTAGTGGCAGACCACGACACTTATCAGCAACCCTTCTTGCTAGCTTGACAATGCCTGGATCTCTACTTAATGTATTGTCTCCGACTTTGCTTTTAAACAATTCCCATGCTTCATCTCGTTCCAAACATTTGATTTCCATTGCGTCATGATCCCCCATCCGCCCACATACTTCCTGAGAACGAGTGGTGAATGCTACTTTGCATTTATTCTCTTCTGTCGGAAAGGGAACACCAATGGCTTCTAAATCCACCTCCTCCCATATATCATCAAGCATCAAAGCAAATCTCTTCCTTTTTAAATCGTCGTATATATCAGCGGCCTTATCACTTTCACTTTTGTTCTTCCACTCGTCGCTACAAAGGTGTAGTTTATCTGCAATATCTTCTTGAAGCTTTGATATCGTTGCGCCTTGAGACACCACGATCCAGATCACAACGTTGAACGTACCAGCTATTTCAGAGAACTTATTGTAGATTTTCTTGAAGAGTGTAGTTTTGCCTACACCACCCATACCGTGCAGACCCATGATTCCGACATTGTCTTCCATAAGGCGTTTCCATGCCTTCTCCAGCATTCTATCTTGACCAATCGTAGGCTGAGTAGGCCTTTCCACCATTTCAGATGTCGGAGCTGGCTCAACAACCTCTTCAAAATTACCCTCCGAGTTGAGTTTCCTAACCTCTTCGAGCAACAAGAATACGGTTTTCCCATAATTGTAGCTCGAACATACATTTTTAGAACATAAACCACAGAAAAACAACTTTTGAAGCTGAACGGGACTAGCACTAAGCACATTATTAAATTCTGTGTCGATGCTCTCAACACGGGTAAGCCATACCTGGACAGCTTTACGCTTTTGTTTATGGCGTGTCTCCTCTCTCACTACCTTGTTCTGCACCTCATCTTTTATTGCTCTGAGATCTTCCATTTCCCTCTCCAGAGCCCTAAGATTCTCCTTAAGGGTTCGAATATAACCTTTATCACATAAACATCCAATGATACGATCCAGTACTTCAACACCAGAACATTGGAAAGACACAATATTTCCCATATTGAGAGAAATTTTCAGTAAGCAACAACGAAGCTAAAGCTGAAGCTCAACAAGAAGTGTTTTAGGTGAAAAATATTGGAGATAACATCTTGCTCCATCAATACGAATTGGTTAATATTAGCATCCAATGACTTTTCAATGACTTTTAGCATCCAATGACTTTTCAAAATATTAGCATCCAATGACTTTTCAAAATGACAACTGTATTTCATTTTAGTATAGACTATAGGGTAAAAAAAAAAATTGTTTCTTTCTGGACCCACAGTAGAGTGATGAAACAATGTATTAACACTTTTTGAACGCATTTGAATTGATCGGCACATCATTATTCTATTATGTGACCCATTATTGAAGATAGATCAATATCAGTTTTGGAAAAAATGGTGCATATCTCATGTTAAACTAGAGCAAACTTTGGGAAAAATAAAATTATAACTCAAGCAGAAGAGAATGAGAATGATGATAAATCGAATGGCTTTTGAAGAAAGGCATGGTCTTTTTACTTACCTCAATGAAATTTGAATAAAGGCCATCACTTGGCATGACTTGAATCGAACATAACAAAAAAAAACGTTTAACTCTTGTAATATCAGAGATTTGATCAATTGGCTTTGTCTATCATCAGATGAACATTGAGGTAACCAACCTCCGAAGATTTTAAACATTGCTAGATTTTAAACGATTTCAAGAAACAGATTGAAGTAGACATGAAGTTGAGAGACCAAAATAATACCCCAAAACAAACGACAGAGTCGCTATCAAATACAACGGCATCGTCAAGGCCCTGTTTGGGTAGTAGCCAATGCCTATGGATTCGTAAGAACATATCTGGTGCATACCCCCAAATCAACAAGATCACAGTGGAAACAAACAACAATCGAAATGGATCCTACAAAATCATAAACCACTAGGTTTACTAATGTCCGAATCCTGCAATATCTTTTTTTGGATGAGAAATCACAGCAAAATCGTTGAGGGTCCGAAGCAAAATAAATTAATAATGTGTGTTTTCAATAAATTACCAATTCCAAGGACGAAATTTGCAAATATTCAGGGAAAAGGTCCCAGAAGTGAGAAAACTCTAGAATCCACAATAAGCTAATCAAAATTAACCTTATCGCTTTAATTGGCTTATATTTGCTATAAATGAACTTGTCGAAAATATTAAGCATCGTCAACACAATCACAAATCGAGTCAAAATTTGGGAACTAAAGATTAGGGGATGGGTGTAGGGAGGCCCGCACGAGGTGAGTTCTGCAAAAGTAAGCAGCGTCAACACATCGGCCAGCCTATAACCCCTCCATAAATTCTTGCGCAACTTTTATGTTTTACGTTAGCGCTGCGACCGGTTCTCACCGACCGCTTTGTTTTCCTTACTCATTAGTTTAAGGCAAGTTTTAACAGTAGTTCTCCATCACTATCTTATAGTTGCTTAGCTAGGTCTTACATAGCTTATGGTTCCGATGTGGGACAAAAAATACTCTTAATATTAAGTTATAGCCTGGTATGAAAAAATGGGCCCATGTTGAAAGAGAAGCCCACTATTGTTGAAGCAAAGGAGCCTTAAAAAGACCAAACTATAAACAAAATCGTTTGTCGAGCTTT
>NC_025691.1:31677457-31686544 GCF_000633955.1 Camelina sativa | reverse complement strand
TAGGGAGGCCCGCACGAGGTGAGTTCTGCAAAAGTAAGCAGCGTCAACACATCGGCCAGCCTATAACCCCTCCATAAATTCTTGCGCAACTTTTATGTTTTACGTTAGCGCTGCGACCGGTTCTCACCGACCGCTTTGTTTTCCTTACTCATTAGTTTAAGGCAAGTTTTAACAGTAGTTCTCCATCACTATCTTATAGTTGCTTAGCTAGGTCTTACATAGCTTATGGTTCCGATGTGGGACAAAAAATACTCTTAATATTAAGTTATAGCCTGGTATGAAAAAATGGGCCCATGTTGAAAGAGAAGCCCACTATTGTTGAAGCAAAGGAGCCTTAAAAAGACCAAACTATAAACAAAATCGTTTGTCGAGCTTTATGGGCTTTTCTGATTCGACTGGACACTGTTATGGTACGGGCGCTTGTGTGGTTCAACTTTGCATTAGGTTAGCTAATATATACGCTTGTGTGGTTTCCCTTCAAACGTTTGTGACTTTAGACCATTTCGATCAAACGGTTGTAATACATCCGATGAAACTTTTGTGACCTCACTAATTAGTCTACAGGGCACTGGTGATAAACACTCGAAAAAAACTCACCTAGACTATGACAATCGTAGATCTTGCATCTATTTACATATTGGAATCAAATGAATGACAATAACACAAAAGCCATACTTTTGAGCAAAGTACTAAAGTACTGATTAAACTACCTCGTACGCGTATTTGACTATAGCAAACACACGTTTAATTAGGATAATTTAGTTGGTAAGTCATTGTATCTACCGAATATATTGTCGTATGCTTTGCTTAATTAATTTATCATCTCCTTCAATATTTTTTAATAATATAAACAGTCAAAGATTAGTATGTATCAAACATTTATTATATTTTGTCTCTTTACATACCTATTTTATCCATTCACATTATCTCCTCAGTCGAACCAAAAGAAAAAACTAAAAGAAGAACCGAGAAGATCATATCTACGACGTCCATATTATTCAACGTCTTCTGAAGCGACACGTGTCGTATCTTGTAAGCTCTGGCCGGTGCACAAGTAACGTATCTTCATATATAGATTCTCCTTAAAACCGTTGTGATACTCGAGAAATTACCGGAACTAGATGGCACCATCCATATCCGCAGACTCTAGCGCGTGACGCCTGGACAGAGGCTTGTTGAACGACACGTGAAGTTTTTGTTCTTCTGAATAATCCAACTCGCGAATGGTTGGCGCGTTAATGTGAGTGAAACCCGGGGGTTGAAGAAAGACTCACAGTCTAACTCTATACCGTTGGACGAAAATGACGGTTACCCATCACTAGAAAACAGTTGATAAACGTTGTCGTTTTGTTCTTTCGCGGTTTCTACGAAATTTCTAGGCGAAGACTCTCTGATTCAGTGATGTCTGAGCTTTGTGGAGCAACCATTTACAGCTTTTTCAGACTAAAACCAACCCAAGTTTTATGCTGTGGTTTCATGATCAATTGGGTCTATAATATCTTATCTTATATAAGGTTGCGCGTTATGCATGCTGCATGCACATACATATACGGGATATACAAGGTATAACAGATTTTAGTTTGTGGTTTACTAGATGAGTGCTAACAAAGATCGTTTCATTTTTGTCGTTGTTGCGACACATTAGACAACATGACTGGAAGTATTGTATTAAACCAAAATAAGAAATTTCGCCTCATACTCTATTAGAATATCATACAAGCGAGTTAACACTAGCTAAGCTTGGTAAGACGTACTCTTTTTAATTATATTACGAAAGAAAATAAAACATATATATGGAAAAAATCCCTGTCTCAAGCTGATTTGGTTGACCGACCAACAATATTATCTTTTTAACCAAACAAATTAAAAACTTTATGGTGACAGAATCACAGAAAATAGGATATATAGTAAAAGCAACAAAATCTAAAAAACAAATAGAAAAAGAGCGTTGCAGTAGAGTTTTTCACGCGTTTGCACTTTCCAATTTTCATGTCACTTAAAAATAAACACAAGAACTCCAAAACATTGATAACATGAAGAAAAAATGGATCTACAAAAAAAAATTGTGGATGGAGAATCAAGTTAGCTTTTTTTTTTTTTTTTTTTTTTTTTTTAACACTATGTTTTGTTAGCTAAAACTTTAAGATAGTACTATGAAATTTGTGTAAGCTCTTTACAAANATATACTTTTTCATAAATAACCTATATATATATTGTCAAAAAAACCTATATATAAATTTATAAATCAGGACTTTCCACGTTTTTCTATTATTGATTAAAAACGTAGTGGTTAATAAACTACCTGTTGAATGACTTAGAAAGAAAAAATGGTATGTCAACAATATGATTAAAAATACATATTTCAATTATTAAATTAATTTTTATTTGTTGAGAAACGTTAAACTAATCACCAAAGTACAAATATAAAATGGTTTCTTCCTTTTTCTAGTTTATTATTATTTGAATGGAGAATCTTTAAAAGTAAGAAACTCTCCATGAAACCGCTTAAGCCACTTTCAAGGACACTTGAATGAATTAATATATATATATATATATATATATATATATATTTAAACTGCGTGCATAATGTTTATACATGTATTCTCAACATGCATAATGCATTTTTTTTTCGTTGCATAATGTATCCTAATTTGTAAAAAATTGGTAATAGATAATAGATATCAATCAGAAAGAAAAGAAGAAAGAAAAAAACTGAAAGTTGTGGCGCCACTTGCGAAGTAAACTAAACTTTGGAGATGGAGCACTGAGGACTACAGCTGGACACGAGAGCAGTGGGGCTGCAGCTGCTAACTGTTGGCTGGCCCAAATGGGTCAAAACCTTTCCTCATATAACGGTCCAATATATGACCGTTACATGTAATATAGTAATTATTGTTTCATCTCAAAAATATACTTTTCGAAAGCTCCTTTGATTTACCAAAAAAATCGAACTTTTGTTTACACATATACGAAATTCGGTTTTCAGAACCTTCAAAATTCATGATGGAACTCTAGAACGTTGTTATGACGCTCCATGAGTTTTTTTTTTTTTTTTTTTTTTTNTAATTTTATATAGTATATGAACATATTATTGGGCTATTTCACAATTCAATAAAAATTTCGGATAGATTTGGATGTAATCATCAGTTAAATAATAAAGTAAAAAAAATAAAAAATGAAGTCTCACATCCCATTTAATAAAATATAAGCGGGTGTTATATTGGTCAAAATAATTCTATTGGAAAACAAAAAATGATGTAAGAAAGAAAAATAAAATGATGTAAGCAAACTTAGTCCATAAGCTACATTTGCACTTTTTCCACGACAATACTTTAGTCGCTTCAATCAAGTGCGTTGGTTAATTTTATACTGTATTTAGTAAGTGAATACTATATCCTTTCATCCTTTGCCCCCACACTCATGTCACTAATACCACTTTATTGGTCTCTAGACTAATCTGGTTATATGTGCCCATAACTTATTCTAATTCAATAACTGAAGTAAGAAATATCACCCTACAAATCAACATTAATATTTGAAATTAGTGAAATGGGCGTATAACGGTATAAGTAAATATTGCTAAAACCATTCCTTTGCTATATAGAAAACAAGAACAAAAACAGTTTCACTGAAAATATGAATGGGGAATGGCTCTGACCTTTGAGTATAGATGCTTTGGTATTGTTTTTTTTTTGGTAAATCAAGTGGCCGTTACGCGAGTCCAGAATCTACGATCCTATGATGGTCAGTCAAGTGGCCGCTACTTGAATTCAGAATCTACGTTCCTATGATGGTTAAAGATATCGTAATGAATATCTTACTTTCTTATAGTATTACATAAAGTATTTTTCGTATGATTGATTAGGCTTGGAGAATTTTTTATTTATTTTTATTTTCTATAAGTATCTACAGCCATATTGAAAATAATTATCAACTAGAATTTAAGTTTTAAGAGAGATCGAAAACTCAAATTTGTTCACATATCATACTTTACATGTTGGAAACAAATATTATAAAAAAAACACAATTCTACAAACTTATATAGAAAACTCAAAACTACAAAGAAAGGTTTTGTAAATCACATCAGTAAAAAGAAATTTTCATGACATTTTTTTATAACGTCATTCATACAACACAAGGACGACAAATTACAAATTTTATTAGTGATGTGAATTACAAAAACGTAAGCGAAAACACGTCACATGAAGTAGCTAAAAATATCTACATATTAGAATTAATGGTATGTGATTGTAAATGATGTGTAAGATTATCGGGACAAGTTGGTGGAAAGTACGGTAAACAATTAGATATGTCATTAACAAAACTAGGAAAGCGACTCGTGCGTTGCTGCACAGGGAGGTGAAATCCTAAATTGAAATTTAACACTTGAAATTCATCTTAAATTCTTTCTTTTCTCAATCAATTTGATCATTTTCACTTCTTGCTATTGCTTTCTGCTGATTAAAAAGCCAAAAATTCATTTCAATATTATTATATTTTATGTTGTCACACACAAAAGTGAGCCTTTTTAGAGCTTGATTTACTATGAACATTACTTTTAACCATATATAAAATTTCATTTATGTTTGTCTCCGACTATATGGTGCTATATATTGGTATCCTTTCTTAATTCGCTATTAGAAATTGTGTTTGTTGTTGATCATTATCAATCGAAATACATACGAGGCTGCTTATCTCTTGGTTTATTTATTGTATCGAGAAAATACTAAATGCCACTTGTCGAAGGAAGGTCGAAGATTGGGATCGGAGTAGATGGCTGGATTGAGTTTCGTTTCCCCTTTACTTTGATACGCGATTTCTCTTTCCATAGATTACTAATTCACAAATCACAATCAATATTCCGATGTTGTAAGCAAGTGGAGTTTGTATACAAATGATTTACTATGAACATTACTTTTAACCATATATAAAATTTCACTTATGCTTGTGGATGTTTTTTTCCTCACTTTTAGATATGTACAAAACCAAGTTTTATATGACCGACCAATCAAACCTAATTGGTTAGTATAGAGTAACTCACATTCTTCAGCTACAACTTTTAGAGATATATATTTGGCAATGCTTTCCACAGTTACATGCATGTTGGTCTCACGTTTTCCGTCAAAAGACCCCCTTCTTTCCTCCCTTTTAATGGGTTAATCTTGATTGTCTTATTTCCTACTAACACATTTGATACATGGATTTGTAATATTTGCTTCAAATCACATATTCCTCTTTGGAAAAGAAAAAAAATCAAGACGTAACAGACTAAGAATGCATATAGACAAAACTTGTACACTCATCAGCTATTCAATCAAATCAATTCAATTAAACTACAAAAGTTCAGAAAATTAATAAAATATAGAACAGAGGATTTTATGTTGGTCTCTCCCAATCCATCCCATTCCACTGTGTCGGCTGCTCTCCTTCCAGGCTGCATCTCCCTCTATTTGATTTCCCACTTATGTCTATGAATCGGTACCATCATGTTTTTCAATAAACACAGCGAAAACGAAGTCGATGTGGTGAAACAGGTGATAATAATATCTCACCTTTTAATGTTCTCTTCTTTAGGTTAAACACTAATTTTATAAATTTCTTGCATTTTCTTTTTTTTGGCAGATTCCAGATCACTCTAAAAGTGACTGTTATACATTATGTTTTTAAAAAGTTGTATATACAGATTAGAAAGTCATCAAAGACTAAATAAGTTACCTTTAGTAGATCTTTTCTTTCTAACTTGACTTGTCATTTGGTCGTGCTTACGCTTTCTAGAATTTAATTTTGTGTTGTCACAAGTATGTCTGGCTTTTTCTTCGGCACTCTATTTCCATGCTCATTTGTAATATTTCTATATATTATCAAAATGTTTGATACCCAGAAAGTATAAGAAATTATAATTCAACTAAAATTTTTAAAAACTTTATTTACAAAAAATGTAAACTAACCTGGATCATGAACATCTAATGGACATCCTACAAACAAAAAAAAAATTAACATTTATACCATGTTTGTTAGAAAAAATAAATAGGTTAAAATAAGAATATATATAAACTTATAATTATACCATGTTTGTTAAAAAAATTTGGCTTATCTGTAGCTCTAGCATCACTGCATATCATCATGCCTCTCGTATCTTGGTTTTGGTTTTTCCAGAAAGTCAAAAAATAAAATCTGCACATTGAGAATCAAAAACATTAGCCATGCAAAAAATATGGCACACGTACTTAATAACATTAGCCATGCAAAAACATGAAAACCGGAAAGGCTAAAATTTTTGAAGAGACTAAAAGTTAACAAAACTAAGATTAATGTATGAACTTAATAGTGTCGACTAACAGTAATAATAATCTAACCGAGAAACACTACAGGTCATTCGCAGCAAAAATATTAAATTACCTTGAATTAGAGATTGATGCTTGAAAGTTAAAAAACACTTCAATAATACAATTCTTTAGTACTCAGAAAACAATTGTTCGAAACTTGTTTATGTAGTCAAGAAAAGTTTATATATAATAAACAAAGAGGTGTAAGACATAGAGGTGAAAAATGTAAATGTATAAAAATTAATAGATGTGAAACATGGAGGTACAACAAAGAGGTGTAACACATAGAGGTGTGAAATTAAAAGGTGTAAAAATTAATGGATGTGATTTTTGAAACCAGGAGGTACAACAAAGAGATGCAAAGACTAAGAGGTGTGATTTAAAAGGTGTAAAAATTAATGGATGTGATTTTTGAAACCAGGAGGTACAACAAAGAGATACAAAAATTAAGAGGTGTGATTTTTGAAAGATGGGGGTGCGATGAAAAAACACGATTAATAATTTTAAACCGTTGGATTAAAAGTAGAACTAATCTCATCCGTTGGATTAAAAGTTGACACAAAAAAGTGGGTTTGCTATTATATAAATGTGTAAAAATTAATAGATGTGAAACATGGAGGTACAACAAAGAGGTGTAACACATAGATGTGTGAAATTAAAAGGTGTAAAAATTAATGGATGTATTTTTGAAACCATGAGGTATAACAAAGAGATGCAAAGACTAAGGAGGTGTGATTTAAAAGGTGTAAAAATTAATAGATGTGATTTTTGAAACCAGGAGGTACAATAAAGAGATGCAAAGACTAAGATGTGTGATTTAAAAGGTGTAAAAATTAATGGATGTGATTTTTGAAACCAGAAGGTACAACAAAGAGATGCAAAGACTAAGAGGTGTGATTTTTGAAAGATGGGGGTGCGACGAAAAGACACGATTAATAATTTTAAACCGTTGGATTAAAAGTAGAACTAATCTCATCCGTTGGATTAAAAATTGACACAAAAAAGTGGGTTTGCTATTTATGTAATCTAGAATTCTTGATTGACTTTCGTAGCTTAAACAATCATTCTTTTCTAGTTTGATATTAATATCCTCATACTGAAAATTAGAATATCCTTATGAATCTCACCAGTAACTTTCAAGAGTTATCAAACATTGAAACCCTAAAAAAAAAGTGTAACAAAACATGATACATCAAGTATTTATTACACACATATATTTTTACACGTAACAGATAATTAGTTCCATGGTCATCGTTAAATTATCCGACGATAATGTAAATTAAAAAAAAATCGGGTGGATTAAACCGGACCCATGTGGCCATCACTCTCCATAAATCCTAACCGTCCATCTAAGTTAGCGTAAATCTAACGGCGGATATCGAATCATACGCTACTTCCCTCCCTATATAAATTGAGAACAATGATGGTGAAGCGTGTACCGTACACACATACCCATACGAACCACTCACAATCCTTAAAAAGAGAGAGAGACTAAAAAGCTTCGGATCGGAAAAAATGGTTTCGTGGATGATGACGATCAAGGCGGTGCTACTCTCTAGCGGCGTCGCATCCGTTGTTACGTTACTTAAAGTCTCTGTACCTGTAGCTGTTGATTTCTCCGTGTCGCAAGCTCCGATCTTATGGAGGTCCTTGTTGTCGTGGCTGAAACCTCCGTATTTGTACGTCGTGACAAACGGAATCATCATCACTATCGTTGCTTCTTCAAAGTATTACCGAAGCCACCATGACCGTCATGAAGAAGAAGATGAGATCGTTGTATACGGTGGCGGCGGTGGTGGTGGTTATAAGATCCAGACGGAGGAGCTGAGTGTGACTCAACATCAAGCTCCTCCGCGGATGTTGGAGGTTAAGGATTTGGATACCGGTGCGCATTTTGGTTTCGTTGTGGCGAATCCGGAGGCGGAGGAGCTGGAATTGAAGGCGGTTGAGGAGAAGGAGGAGGAGATTACAGATGCGGCGAAGGCGACGGCGGAGGAGGATGAAATTAAGAAGGAGCTTAAGAGTGTGATTATGGTGGAGAATTTAGATCTGGTTAAATCCGATTTCGTACCGCCGTCAAATTTTAATCAGAATCGTCTTCCGCCGAGGATGATCGAATCAGAGAATCTTCCTCCTCCGATGGAGAAGCCTCTGGTTGCTTCAAGGATCGGTCACCGGAAATTGATGAAAGCAAGCCAAGAAGGTACTGATTTGATTCTTTCACTTTTAACAAATTAAAAAAAAAACAGAGGAAGAAGATGATGATGACGTCATGTTAAACCAAAAAAAAACGGTTAGGTAGATTGAAAATTCAAAACTGGCGTCGAGAACACGCGTCGGTGGACCAAAGGGTAAATTCGTAATTTAATATAATTATTCCTTTGTTTAATTCAGGTGGGAGAGCTTTGAGAGTGACGAAGCCGAAGAAGGGGAACGAGACGTTGGAGAACACGTGGAAGATGATAACGGAAGAGAAGAGTAAGTTATACCGGAGATCTGATACGTTTAGCCGTAGAGATTCCGGCGGTGGTGGTATTGACGGCGAGGCGAAACCGGTTTATAAGAAATCGGAGACGTTTAGGGACAGAACTAATTATTACCAGTCGTTAGAGACGGCGAAGATGAGGAAAGAGCCGTCGCTGAGTCAGGACGAGTTGAATCGGCGAGTTGAAGCGTTTATAAAGAAGATTAATGAGGAGATGAAGTTGCAGAGGATGGAGTCGCTCAGACAGTACAAAGAGATAACTAGCCGTGGGGTTTA
>NC_025691.1:31646063-31672755 GCF_000633955.1 Camelina sativa | reverse complement strand
TAAAAGTAGAACTAATCTCATCCGTTGGATTAAAAGTTGACACAAAAAAGTGGGTTTGCTATTATATAAATGTGTAAAAATTAATAGATGTGAAACATGGAGGTACAACAAAGAGGTGTAACACATAGATGTGTGAAATTAAAAGGTGTAAAAATTAATGGATGTATTTTTGAAACCATGAGGTATAACAAAGAGATGCAAAGACTAAGGAGGTGTGATTTAAAAGGTGTAAAAATTAATAGATGTGATTTTTGAAACCAGGAGGTACAATAAAGAGATGCAAAGACTAAGATGTGTGATTTAAAAGGTGTAAAAATTAATGGATGTGATTTTTGAAACCAGAAGGTACAACAAAGAGATGCAAAGACTAAGAGGTGTGATTTTTGAAAGATGGGGGTGCGACGAAAAGACACGATTAATAATTTTAAACCGTTGGATTAAAAGTAGAACTAATCTCATCCGTTGGATTAAAAATTGACACAAAAAAGTGGGTTTGCTATTTATGTAATCTAGAATTCTTGATTGACTTTCGTAGCTTAAACAATCATTCTTTTCTAGTTTGATATTAATATCCTCATACTGAAAATTAGAATATCCTTATGAATCTCACCAGTAACTTTCAAGAGTTATCAAACATTGAAACCCTAAAAAAAAAGTGTAACAAAACATGATACATCAAGTATTTATTACACACATATATTTTTACACGTAACAGATAATTAGTTCCATGGTCATCGTTAAATTATCCGACGATAATGTAAATTAAAAAAAAATCGGGTGGATTAAACCGGACCCATGTGGCCATCACTCTCCATAAATCCTAACCGTCCATCTAAGTTAGCGTAAATCTAACGGCGGATATCGAATCATACGCTACTTCCCTCCCTATATAAATTGAGAACAATGATGGTGAAGCGTGTACCGTACACACATACCCATACGAACCACTCACAATCCTTAAAAAGAGAGAGAGACTAAAAAGCTTCGGATCGGAAAAAATGGTTTCGTGGATGATGACGATCAAGGCGGTGCTACTCTCTAGCGGCGTCGCATCCGTTGTTACGTTACTTAAAGTCTCTGTACCTGTAGCTGTTGATTTCTCCGTGTCGCAAGCTCCGATCTTATGGAGGTCCTTGTTGT
Organism: Camelina sativa; assembly: GCF_000633955.1. NCBI lineage: Eukaryota > Viridiplantae > Streptophyta > Magnoliopsida > Brassicales > Brassicaceae > Camelina > Camelina sativa. The sequence continues at coordinate 31,671,615 of NC_025691.1, read as the reverse complement.
CGTGGCTGAAACCTCCGTATTTGTACGTCGTGACAAACGGAATCATCATCACTATCGTTGCTTCTTCAAAGTATTACCGAAGCCACCATGACCGTCATGAAGAAGAAGATGAGATCGTTGTATACGGTGGCGGCGGTGGTGGTGGTTATAAGATCCAGACGGAGGAGCTGAGTGTGACTCAACATCAAGCTCCTCCGCGGATGTTGGAGGTTAAGGATTTGGATACCGGTGCGCATTTTGGTTTCGTTGTGGCGAATCCGGAGGCGGAGGAGCTGGAATTGAAGGCGGTTGAGGAGAAGGAGGAGGAGATTACAGATGCGGCGAAGGCGACGGCGGAGGAGGATGAAATTAAGAAGGAGCTTAAGAGTGTGATTATGGTGGAGAATTTAGATCTGGTTAAATCCGATTTCGTACCGCCGTCAAATTTTAATCAGAATCGTCTTCCGCCGAGGATGATCGAATCAGAGAATCTTCCTCCTCCGATGGAGAAGCCTCTGGTTGCTTCAAGGATCGGTCACCGGAAATTGATGAAAGCAAGCCAAGAAGGTACTGATTTGATTCTTTCACTTTTAACAAATTAAAAAAAAAACAGAGGAAGAAGATGATGATGACGTCATGTTAAACCAAAAAAAAACGGTTAGGTAGATTGAAAATTCAAAACTGGCGTCGAGAACACGCGTCGGTGGACCAAAGGGTAAATTCGTAATTTAATATAATTATTCCTTTGTTTAATTCAGGTGGGAGAGCTTTGAGAGTGACGAAGCCGAAGAAGGGGAACGAGACGTTGGAGAACACGTGGAAGATGATAACGGAAGAGAAGAGTAAGTTATACCGGAGATCTGATACGTTTAGCCGTAGAGATTCCGGCGGTGGTGGTATTGACGGCGAGGCGAAACCGGTTTATAAGAAATCGGAGACGTTTAGGGACAGAACTAATTATTACCAGTCGTTAGAGACGGCGAAGATGAGGAAAGAGCCGTCGCTGAGTCAGGACGAGTTGAATCGGCGAGTTGAAGCGTTTATAAAGAAGATTAATGAGGAGATGAAGTTGCAGAGGATGGAGTCGCTCAGACAGTACAAAGAGATAACTAGCCGTGGGGTTTAAGCTTCTTCTTCTTCTTCTTCTTTTTTACTGCTTTTTTTTTTTAATCTTCGTTTAAATTTTTTTATTGGCTCTTTTTTATACACAGTAAAATTAGGAAAAAAAATAGAAAAAGAAGATTAGTTAGATGTCAAAAAAAAATTACAGTGAAAGAAAAAAATCTGTTGATTAAATTTGTGAAGCTTGAGGATTTTATAGTCAATGCTTTGAAGGGGTTTTTTTTTTTTTTGTTTTTGTTTGTGTGAATGTGTGTATAATTTTGGTCAGCTATAAATTTGGTTTGTAAATATTAATGTGTTGGTTTGACAAAAAAAAAAAAGATATATTAATTGAATATATACACTTGGTTGTTACTTGTTATTGTATTATGCCAAAGCCAACCCAAGTATTGCTAATTTGCTATGATTGTTCTACACAATTTGTTCATATAAATTTTGAACATTTTAAATTTAAATTCATAGACATGACCATTTTAAATTTATATCTAACGTGGAAATATAAAACTTTGGAATTTTTTTATAAAAGTTCAATTTGGATTTAATTGGTTGTATTGCAGTACCACGTAAATTGTGGTAAGGTTTCTTGTAAATGAGTAATTTTTTAAGAGTTTGTTAAAGTGTAAACACTTTTATTTCATCAACTTAGCTTCCAAACTCTGTTGTCACAATCGCGCATATCAAAACCGACTAACTTCCGTCTCTAACTAACTTTCATGACTACTTACTTGATCTATACTATATATATATATATATATGCACACACTCGTAAGATATAGAGATTTAGTTGTGGACATGCATGAAAGAGTTTTAAAGAACCATATACAAACGTTTTTGGACGATTTTTTTTTTCAGGCAATGTATTCTTGTTTTCTATCTTTATTATTCTCTTAATATGAATATCTAATAATTCACCATATTTTTTTCTTTAATATGATATAAACTAATTGTGTAAGAGCATTGCCATTCAATCCGAATAATACTTTCCAAAGCATAAAGATAAGTCTAACAAATACATAGATATATCCGGCAATATGAACCCCATACACATTGATTTTAGTTAGGTAGATCTCGTATACTCATCTACTGTATTTGAATATATGATTTTTTTTTTGCATTGTATAATAGCATCGTAACTATAATTGGAATTGATGTATTTGTTCAGTGAATCTCATCTAGCATTATGATAGAGAACCTCTTTCTAACAAATAACTATGATATAATTATGTATAGGATAATATTATTTTTGTTGTCACAACCATTCGACATTTATCTAAAACAAATATACAATGATTTTTCAAAGATTTGAACTTGTTTATAATTTGGACAGTCTTCTTAGAAAAAATACAGAAATATACAAGGATTTAAACGACCAAAAATTAAAGAAAAATACGATAGGTGCATATGAAAAATCAGTTTCATGGAATACGGTGGGTAAACTAAATACACCTTGTAGACAGGTGGGGTTTGCTTGTGAATGAATTTTCTTTCTCAATTAGACTTTTCTTAGAATAAAAACACAAAAGAAAGGTTTTTATATAATGTAAAACAAAAAAAGGTTTAAATTTTTATATCGTCGAAAACAAAATTCAACTCCCATCAACTATAATTTCGAAAACAATATATGATAAAAGATAATACGACAATTAGTGGTGTGTCATGCATGTACAAGAACACCAACCACTAAACTACTCAAATATGGAAAATTAGTTGGAATGATTCTAACATACGTTAAATGGTTTTAATTATATCATATATACTCTGGAAAATTAGTTGGATTGAAAATTCAAATACTTATAGATAGAAAACAAAGTTTGTTAAAAAAAAACTAAAAGTAAATAGATGATAGTTGAGGAACTTAATGGCACTTTCTGTTATGTCTACGTGAAGTGGGAAAATTATCTATCGGCACGCACATCTGTCGTCTGCAATAGTGTATTTTGGGTTTGTATTTGCCAAATTGCAGTAAGACCATCATGAGAATGGACCGACCAGATTCGGGTTATTTCTAAGAGAGAGTATGACTTTGAGATAGAGACATGAGTCATTTATTCCTTTTCCCTGTTTAAACTTTTTTTTTATTTTAAAATTATTCTATCTTTTTTTTTCCAACAAATTATTTTATTTTCTTTTTCAAGTATATATTTATTTTTCCTTATTAGTTACTTTAAATTCTGAAATGGTATCATGAATTCATGTATCTTCATATTCTCTCTCACATATATTTCTTGATCTTGTAATTTTAGAGCAGAATATCTAGCTTGTTCATGGAGATTGTTGTTTTCTATTTTGTTTTTTGTAAATTCTACTATTTCTTTTGCTAGGGTTACCAATCATAGAATTAATGTCCACTGAACTAATAAAACCATAAACCTATACCAAACTAACAAAAAAAATTCTACAAAACCAATTAAAAACCGAACCATTACCAAGCCCGAGTGTCCACCGCTATCAAAACTCAAAACAAAATTTTCTAGTGCAAAAAGTCAAGTTCGTCTATTCATATAATGCTGACTTTATTTCAACTATCACCCAACTCCTCCTCGAAACCAATTAATGCACTTTGTAGCTAATATAATTCCCTTATAAACAAACAACTACAAAATCCTTTACATATAACAAAACATATAAAACATTTTTCTCTATAAATAAACATTTCTCTTTACTTCACGAACCACTGAATCAAGAAAACCAAATCCAACTTTTACACAAAAGAATGAATACAAAACTCAGTTTCCTCTTCATGATTTTGCTTCTCACACTTACACTCTCCCATTCACGCCCGACCCGACCCGAATCATCAACCGGAGCGTACTCGGATCAACTCAAGAAAAACTCCAAAGGTAATAATAATAACAAGAATGACAAGGGCTATGGATCATCTGGGGGATACTTTGGACCTGGAACCGAACCAGGAACCGGTTTTGGTTTACCAGGTTTCAGTGGAAAAGATTGGGGAAACATGGGTGGAGGATACGGCGGTGGTTTCGGTGGACCTAGTGGGGGATATAGCAAAGGAGGTGTGGTGAGACCAACCGTGGTGTGTAAAGAGAAAGGTCACTGTCACATGAAGAAGCTGACCTGTCCTGCCAAGTGTTTCAAATCTTTTAGCCGCTCTGGCAAAGGATACGGTGGTGGTGGTGGAGGCGGTAGTTGCACCATTGATTGTAAGAAGAAGTGTGTGGCTTATTGTTGAAAATGTGAATGTCGTGGTAAATGTTTATTTATATAAATATATTCTTATATAGTCTTTTCAATCTTTCTCGATTTGGTATGTTTTAATTTATCTTACAATAAATGATATATCATATGGTTGGCTACTTTAACCAAAAATGTCCAAAACTGTAGACTCTGTAGTAAACATCAGTGGATACAAAACTTTATTCAGACTAATCTCTATGACATGTAAAAAACTAATCCAAGATTATAGAAATGTTAAATAGCCACTAGCCAATAATGTGATATAGAAACACAAACGCAACACATAAAGACGGGTTCTCATAAAAACTAATATAATCCCAAAATGGTATGAATCTGAACTCTCACTTTTGAACAAACAAATTTACATGAGATAAAGGTACAAGGAAAAATTGAATCTTTTTTTTTGGTTTACAGCAGAGAGGGAGAGAGAGAGAAAGGCAGAATCTGAAAAATGAAAGTAACAGTGAAGATTAAGTACACAAACCAAGAATTTTACAAGGAGAGCTCTCAAACAGCGGCTCTTAAAGCTCCTCTTGCCGCTTCCCGTCTCATTTGATCTTGTTTCCCGCTGCCTCGGAAGAACATATACACTTGCTGCTCAAACAAAACGAATCCATCCCAAAATCCAAATGTTAGAAAACGATTACAGATGTATAAAACCATGTTCAAAGACTGATATATTAGTGATGGGAGTAGAAGAGAGACCTGAATAACCCATATGCTAACCACTGATTCGAGGCAGAAAAATCCAAATCCAATGAAGTAGAATATCTGTAAACAGAACACATATCAGATCATTGATCCATATGATCAGATCATGCTTTCAGGCTTTAATCTTAGAACTGTTTTAAAGATCCTTGAAGATCATCAAAGGGTGAGAGAGAGCTTACCCCAACAATTGCTTGACCGCTTAAGACATCTATTGCAGGTAAGATCCCACTGTTACAAGAAAGAAAGATCGATTACAAAATAAGGTTAGAGAATTTTCCAAACACTGATAACAACTACTTATGCAGCTATTATTTAGTGGAGTATGCCAGTAACAGGTACCAGAATGGTTATCAAGATTCCGATGTTTTTTTGAGCATGCGATAAAGATTTGGAACATAAAGATTACCATACACAGTGACAAGATCAATCTTCAATCGTTTAGAGAGTTCTATAAAAAAAGAAACTTACGCAAGAGATTTTCCTTTGAAGACGACAGGTGGGGCAACTGCAGCAAAGACGCAGAAAGCAATGTGGAGCTGCAGCAAGAACAAGGTGTCAGAACTAAATGTAAGAAAAAACCATAGATGTAAGAAAAAAAACATAGAAGCTAATCATCGCTCACCATGTAGAACAAGAAAAACCATCCAAAGCTCAATGCACTATCAGTTCTGCAAATATTCATAAAAAAATGTGATAAACTCAGTAACATAATATTCTGAACAACAAATCTAGACTTTGAAAGTAGAAGAATCCAAGTAAGAAACCTGAAGGCACGGTAGAGTGGCCGATACCATAACACATAGCCTCCTGGCACACCAGCTATGAAGTAAATTACAGCAAGAAGCCATATCGTCACTCCTGCAAGACATAAAACCAAACTCTTGTTAAAGCCAAGACATATCAGTTAAGAAATCCTAGAGGAGAACGAGCAAACTTTGAAATAGACTTAAAAACAAACCTTCTCCTTTGATCCAAGCTGTAGTAACGGCAATGATATTCCAGAAAAGACAAAGAACCAAACCTGCCAAACATGAATTACATGTGTGTCAAATAAATGAATAAAGAAGTAACGAGTATAGAAACAAATTTGATCCCTTTAACTTGAATACAAAAGCAGAAAAGAGTAAGAATTTGTATCATATGAAAAATGTTAACTTAGGACAACAAAATATGTACCCAAATAGGTTGCAAAAGTAACATATTGTAGTCTTTGGAGATGAACTGGAATTTCATTTGCAATGTCATGGTGTATAATAGGGAAGAACGGCGGCCAGTTTTTCACTTCGATAACAATTCCAGCTGCATAGAGAGAACCACAAAATTAATGACTTCGATAGAGAAAAAACATATCTAAGTTAAAACAGTTAACAACACGTTGAAATCGTCAAGGACACAGCTGGGAAACAAAGAAAGGCTTGAAAAGAGTATATTGCAGTACCTCGTGCAGCAGCATCTTCTTTCCGTTTGAGGTCCTACATAGAACCACAAAATAAAACATTCAAATGAATAACAACACAGTTACTAGGTAATGCAAATTTCAAAAGGTTTAAAAATGTAATCCAGGATACAAAACTAATAACAATCATGTCTGAACCATTGCAAAGAGCTATCTAAAGATTACAATTCTTTAAAACAAGAGTCAAAGTCTCCAGTCTTTTTAATTCATAGAGCTTTAAAAAGAACAAAAACTGAGAAAAAGATCAAAACGAAGGAGAAGGCTTATAGTGGTTAAGTCAAAGCTTTTATCTTTTAACTAATTATAGCAGTCAATATACCTGCTCCCGTCTTCTTAGCTCAGCTTCTTTGGCCTGAAGTTCTTTCTCTTTCTTCTTCAAATCCTGGATTCCCAACAAGTCACAAAACATTATCACTACTAACTCCAAGATCCACAACCTAATCACAAAAAAAAACACATCTAATAAAAATCTCTAACCAACCTGTGTACCACCAGGTCTGTCAAGAGGAATGTCTACTGTACGACCATAATCGAATCCAACTGGCTCCGGAGGCAAAGGTGAAAGTCTCGAATTCGATGCAGGCGGAACACCTTTAGGATTCTAAAAACAACATAATTGGATTCACAAATCAGTTTAAGAAAAGCATAACAAACCCCCAAGAACAATACTTAATTAATTAACCAAAAACGTATAGATTTCGATACAAAGGTAGAAACTTTATCAAATCTTTCATTACAAAATCTCATATAAACCTCAATTTCGTTGAACCCAGTTTCAGAATCTAAGTTACAAGTACACAAACCAGTGGAGACAATTTATCTAATCAACAACAAAAACTTAAACCCTAAGTAAAAAAAAACCTAATAATTTTTTTACAAGATTCAATTCGAAAAACCCATAGATGGAAGAGCGATTAAAGTTGTAGTTTTTACGAGTTAAAATCCCAAAAGTCAAAAAAAGCTTACAGCGAAAGGATTGACTTCTTCTTCTTCAGCGAAAGGATTTGGATCATAACGATTAGCCATGGCTATGTAAGATTAAAGCTTCAGACGATTCAACGTGCTAGATAGATATCTGAAGAAGAAGAAGACTTTAGAGATCGATCTAAGATCTTGAGCACGGACCGAGGAATAGCCGAACGTTGAAGACAAAGCTTATATGCAGACATATATTAATTACACAAAAGCGTGTCTTATTAAATTAGTAAATAATATATTTTGGGTTTATACTGTTAAATGTTAATCACCTGTAATCTGATCTGATTTTATTTTTTAATCTTCCTTAGTATTTTTTTTTTTTGACAGCAGTCTTCCTTAGTACTTTACACTTAATATTTCAATATTTTATTAGTTGTAAATTAATTTATTAAGCAAAAATTAATTAGTACCTTTTATATATATATATATAATTATTCAACGACTCAAGTTTCAAATAATTTGAATTTTCTAATGAGTACATAGGAAGAATTGAAATTGTCCTTCTTTTGGTCAATGATCTTGTCTGCTTCTAAGAACATTTGAAAAGTCCATCACAAAATGTTTTTTTCTTAAAAAATCCATTTTAGTTGTCCTTTTAATTAATAGAGAAATATAGAAAACACAGTTCAAATTTTAATAACAATTATTACAAAACCATTAAATTTGGCTGTCTTTGCCTTATATATATGTTTTTTTGTCAATGTGAAAATGATGGAGAGAACCTTTAGTGTGATATTTTCTTAACGTTTATATCCACAAAGAAAAAGAGAGTTTATTGAGATTTTTTTTTTTTTTAACTTTATCCCTAAATGTATATTTTTTTAAAACCGATTTTAATATGACCCCTTTTTTCCATGAAAACATGCTAAAGCCTAAAAGAATAGGAATTAATCAAAGATGGAGAGAGACCAAACCACATCTAAAGAAGAAGACCATGAAGAACTACACTAATCAAGGAGAGTAAAATGATCAAACTATTGACTTATCACTTATATATAACAATGAGAGCCCAAAAAAAACAGAAACTTTTCTATATTTAATCTGAGTAGAAACTGTATGTGTTTTTATTTTTTTTATTTTTTATGTTGTAGTCTCTTCAGCTTTCCTCTGCACTAAACTTGGAATCACACTACTTCTTTTTAATCTCCGGTTGTTACCATTTCTATTCCGAGTCGATGAAGACCGGTCCACCCAATTTTTGTCTTCTGCAACAGCTTGGTTCCACCGTTCTTTAAAAGTTCGAAGCTCCCATGTTGATTGCCTCCGTATCTGCTTACAAAACACACACAAATCACACTCCTGCTCTATGGACAAAACCAGTTTCGTCATGGGAAATAAACTCACCTCTGTTCTAGAATCAAAAGTCGGAGAGCCTCGTTTCTGTTTATAAAAAAAAAAAAGGTGACCAAAGTTGTGAGATGTCTGTTTATTTTACAGTCAAGAAATGAGGAATTGAATGTTAAAGATAGTGCTTACCCGAGTCACACCACTGCGAGCTGAGTTCTGTAATAATTAGGAAGAGAGATTATTCAGTATTTGGTATTATACAAGGAGAAGATGGAGGGGGAAGTGAAGAGTATCTAACCTTCTTATCAGGATCACCACTTCCACCTAGTGTTTGAATGCCTTGATGAAAGATATATTCGCTATCGACAATGCCTACTTTCTTGCTACGGTCACCCTATATAATATCATTTTAAACCGATTCATCTAGAGAATGCAATCAGGTCACAATGCTAATGAATGCTAGCGATGTTGTGAGGTCTTAAAGAAGAAGAAAACAAGAAACTGGGACTTTACCTGAGCACAGTATCCAATTTTCATATCCATTCCCCAACCATGAACCAGATCATTCTGCAAACCGCAAATAATCAACAAGAAGTTGAATGCAATTGCATTATAAGTAAACAGATTATCTTGTGTAAAAATACTTGTATTAGATTCCAAGTGCAAAACCAGGCAGATCTTGAAAACACTGGAGCCATTCCTTCAACAAATCTGGAAAAAGAGAGAAACAATGACATTAATGTCTGTGTCTTGGTATATAGAGAAGTCTTATATTGTTATGTTACTTAAGAAATTTTACCCGGTGCAGGGAGGCCCTTCGCTAGCATTTGAGCACTTCATATTTCCCCTACTGTCGTACACTCGTCTGCAGTTATTGTAACCATTTGATATTAAGTACTTAAAACACACAAATAACCAAGAGAAGTCCTTAACAAGTGGTTCACAGGAACTCACCTATGAAATGTTTTTGTTCTAGACCGGACTGTAAGTCTATGGTGAACTTCAGTTGAATTTGGGTGCAAGGCTGGTTGAGATATCTCCAGTCCTGCTGATTTAACTATCCTCAGGTACCTGCAGAGAGACTTGTTTAGAAAAGGCTCTCCAAGATTATACCTTTATAGGTTGTAAAAATCTACAAGTGAAGGGGAAAATGAAAATAAACCTTTGTGGATTGAAATTTTCCACTCCAAGATCTTCATCCCAAAGAAAAACATAATCATATGTGGAGACAATATCAGGATGGAGAAATCGTTTTGCGAACCACCTGAGTAAAATAAAAGTTTTTGAACAAAACCATTGTTACAAAGCTATACATAGTACAACCTATGGCTATAGTTGATCTTAATAGATTTTATATCAAATACATGTTAAATACCATTTTGTCTGGTTATGTGCAACTATGTGTATGGCTTTCGAGCTCCACTCTAGATCCCACCATTGATCCATGTTTCCGTCATAATGAAATAGAATTACAGTGAAATTTGCCGGAAGGAACTGAATACAACAAAGACACTAACATTAGAACAGAAACTATTCCACAAGCCTTGTTTATGTCACTGACATAAATAGACAAAGCATGCTTACCTTCTTTACAACAGCGTCAACATTATCCTTTTGCTTAAGTCCTACTGGCATTGCCAACAAGTTACGGTTGGTCAATTCGCCGCTCTATTTGTAAGACAACAACAGAGATCAGTAAATTACTCTAGCAACAAATATATTTGATTCCTCTATCTAACTTTAATATTACAGAAAAATCTAACCTTTGACCTCAAACTACTACTTGACCAAAGTGGCTTTAACTCCAAATCTGATCTAGGTTGCATGATACCAAAAGGCAAACCTTTCAACTTTTCACTGACCGGTTCAGATTCCTGAACAATCACGGAATAGGAAACTCACACATCAACTTTAAACCAGCAAAATGCATCAAACAGAAGAAACAAAGAGATTCAAAATGTTACCTTTGCCATCTCAAATGGATAATCTGTTTCTTCTATCTAAGTAAAGCATATACCAAACAAAGGAGTTATACATCAAAACATTTAAAACTTCTTTTTTGAAAGAAATCAAATTGAGCTCTTCCACAATACCTCTGTCTGTTCATATTGGATATTAGTGGTCTTATACCAAAAGATCAAAAGTACTGTACACATGAGTGCCATAACTGGCTTCATCTTCCACGATGATTTACCCTGCAAATTTCCATCATCCCCATATCAAAATCAAAATCCGCACTAACCGGGGTATCACAATTTGAAGTAACCGAGATCTATAGAGCAAAAAAGAAAAGCTTTACCCCATCTTGAGCATTGTTTCTTCTCTTCACAAGTGACTTCCATGATTTAATAGACGGTAAATCATGTTCCATAATCTATTTACCGAGCTACATGAACATCAAAATTCATCAAATTCCATACAAAAAAAACAAAAAGGCAATTCAAAATCTTTAAGCAATCAGAAATAACTCACCAAAGCCACCGTCTTTTGTGTTGTTCTTCCCTTCACAAGAACAGAGAATCAAAGAAACCAATTCAAACCTTCACCAAAATCTCAGTTTCTCTATATAAACCTGATCTACGCACATGCAAGAATGTGTGTCTTTCTGAGAAATCTACACGAGAAACACAAGAATCAGACGTCCATATAGCAAAATAAAAATCGAAACTTTATAATCTAATACAATAAAAAAAGGAGATAATTTCTCTCCGGAACAATGATAGATTAGAAGAAGATAATAACTTAAAAGAGAAACACAAAGATGGCTCCTTTCAGAGTGTATACTCATACACGCCCAGATACAGACGAACACAATCTGGGCCACTGTGAAAGCGAAACGGCTAAGGAAGGATTCGTATTAATAAAAAGACAAAAGCGTTTTCAAAATTGGAATTATAAATTTTCTTGGATTTCTTTTTGTTGCTTCTCCAGATCTAGGCAAAGTAAATACAACTCTAAATACTAGTAATGATAATTAAATTAAAGAGAAAAAAAAAAGTAAGATTTGGTTACACATTAATTACCAAATTAATAAGGTTATATTTAGGAAGAAATCTGGTCACACGAACTGTTCAACAATTTAAAATGACGGTGTAATAACTTTCAAAGATGGGATCTTTTTAATTAAGCCATGAGACAACAAAACAAAGAAACAGAGTAAAGAAGCAAGAAAAAAAAACAAACCTTAGGGCTTAAGAGAGATATCTGAACCTTGAAGATTGAAGAATCACTGTAATGAAGCAAACCCAGTTGGTAGATGGAAACCAAGAAGATACGTTTAGAGAGAGAGAGAGTAAAGTGTGTTCACTTTAAACGCTGAGATTTTTTTACCAAAACCAGTTTCTAGAAACCGATCGAAACCAAACCCAACAACAATGTTCTCTACTACTACGCGGAATCGAAAAAAAAAAAAAGAAGCTATGGTGGAGTGATTCGTGTCATCTGCTGAATCTATCTCTCTCTCTCTCTTCCTAAAAAAATAATAATTTAATTTAGTTGTTTTTATTAAGTTGGATTCTGCGACCAAATACGAGAATTAGAGGAATAATATTTTTATTATTTATAACGAAATAAATGTATTTTCCATGTTTTGCGATTAATCCTCAATTATTAGTATTAGTTTACAACAACTTTCAATAAGAAACAGAACACAAGTGTGTGAGTGTGTGTGTCTGTGGTTTGCAACTAAAGCAACTCCAAATCCAAAGCCAACCAATAAAGTTTTCTACTTCCTCGGGTTGTTCAACTAGAACATGACTTATTACTTATAGGCTAGCTCCATTCCGATTGGCTTTTGTTTTTTCACGTTTGTCCAAAGTTTGTTAACTCAGAGATGCTAAATCCTAAACCGGGATTAAACCATTCTTGGCTTATTATATTGAATTGAGATACTGTTTTGCATCTACTACATATTTTGCTAATTTCGAATAACATGTTAGTAATTTAAATTTTGGTCATTACCTACATTTATTCCTGAGAGAATGATATTTTAAGATCAATATTATCAAATAGCAATATATGATCCATATGGTCGTTGAAGATGGGAAAATTGATGATTTGATGGACATGGAAGAGCTTCTCTATTATTGGAATAGTCTGAATAACCCTATCTTCTTCCTTGATCTTGTTACTAGATTATCGCCGCCATAAAGCCTCTTTGATCGAATAAAAGCCCAATACGTTTTAAAAATTAGCCAAGTCCCACATCGGAAATATAATAAACAGATACTAACCCATAACTCCTATAAATAAAAGCTAATCCATTATGCTTTCACAATAGTGGGCTTTCCTGAAGGCCCGATTGTTGGAAAGTACCAATGTTTTTTAAACGTATTAGCGTTTTTTTTCTTTAGCTTTTTTTAACGTTTTTTATTTCAGCTTTTTAAACTTTTTTTTTTACGGATTTTATACTTTTTTTTTTTTTGGGTTTTTAAGGTGTTGAATTTTAAATTTGTGTAAGCAAACCGGATACAACATCCGGTCCATATTCTTTGTGGTCTGTAAGAGGTGTTCTAGGTCCAACATGCAATACATACATAACTTAAAAGTTTAACTCTTTTTTTTTAAACCACACTTTTTTCTTAATTTTTTTAAAAAACCTTTCTATTCATGTTATTTAAAATTTTTAAGTTTTAAAGGTTTTCTTATGAATAATACTAATATAAATAAATTGTTTTGTTTTCTTTGATATTTTTGTTTAAGGTTTTGCAGATAAATTTGTATGATATAATTTCCGGAGAAATTTTTTTTTTCTTTCCCAAGATTTTTTTTTGGACAGCAAAAAGGAAATTCCCATTTATCGTTTTATCTTTTTCCTTCCAATAAATTTAAGAAATACCGTCTGACTCGTCCAGACAACTGGTGAAATGTTTCAAACTAATATCTAAACTAAATTATCCTTCTTTTTTATTTTGAATAATAAACTAAATTATCCTTTGATGTTTAATTAACTTAAATTATTGCACAAATGGAATCAAATTATTGCAAAAGAAAAAAGGAATCAAATTATTGTGCAATACATATGAAACAAATGCAATATAATACTTTGTTGTAGTCTGTTTTATTTGTTTTTTACTATTTCTGATTTCTATAGCACTGAATAAGTTAAATCAAAACAAGAAAAAAAATATATATATTACGAATACAAACGAGGTATTAAGTCAATTCTTAAAAATAATAATTCTCAGGGTAATTGTTATCACACACGAGAGAGATTGCATAATTATGACAACAATGGAGATTAGAAGATGATTACTCGGTGAGGGGGACAACATGGACTCCAAGATGATTGATCATGTCACTTGCTTTTCCATGGAATCCAACAATTTTGTAGCCGACTTTGTAGAGTAGAAAGCTTGAGCTAGATTTGAATCCAACGGATATAGATGTTCGTTTGTTCGTCTTAAACCTAAGCATAGTTATAACTCCCACTTCACTTCCAATTACTTTGTCGTAACAACCATCCACGGCCGTAATGTATTCACTTGGATATTCCACATCAAACTGCCAAATTAAAGAATATCTTAATATATGTAAAGTATAAACACAATAAAATGTATCCTGCCACAAAAATAACAAAAACTGTAAAGTAATAGTTTAAAAAAAAAAAAAAAAACTGTGAAGTAATAGTTATCACCTCTTTGATATCAAGTGGTGTTTTGTTTCCATGATCGTCTCCAATAACCATCCGAGTGTCCTTATCGTACACAAACTTGAGGAATGCGATACCATTTTCGCATTGTCCTACATATATCTTTCTAACATTATCGTAAACACCATCGTCCCATGACTCTCCTCGACAACCACTTTGTGGTCGCAGTTTCTCTGCAGTAGGAGGAGGCATCATATAAAAGTATGCACCAATAGCAACAAGATCACGGTCATCATGACATCCATAAAACCCAACCACTGCACAACCTCTGTACTCCAACACGAATTTGGTACCAGACACGATTCCAAATGTCGGAGAAGTTCTGCCTTGGGATGACTTGAAAATCAATGACGTAATCCTCATCTCGCTAGGCCCAAATCTTTTGAAAGTCCCCTCCACACATGTGATCAATTCATTTGGATAGTCAAGCTCAAACTGCAATAGAATGAGACATCTCATAAAACACTAATCAATATCTTCTACCCTATGAATATATTTCGAGTATACGGGATTCAAACCTCTTCTTCTTCTTCTTCTTCTTCTTCTTGTATACTTTCCCACCCATGTTGACACCCTACAACTGTGTCATTGTGATTGTGGTAGTGAAATGTGATACTTTTTATGTTATTCTTATTAAAACTAACGTACACTTTTCTTAAGCTTTCGAAACCATCATCATCCCAAGATATGCCTCCAGTACCACCATGGCAATTTGTTCTAAGAGTTAGAATAGTTGTGACATATGCTTCAAGAGAGTTGAGATTCTTGTCAGCGTATCCATGAAAGCCCGTGATTTTTTCGCCCTTCTCTCCTAGTGAAAACTTCTTACCCTTTTCATATCCCATCACCTCTGAAGTCCTGAAGTTAGTTTTGAATTGAAGAGATTGGATAACACCAGATGCAACGTCGTAGTAACCGTCTACATATAATAGATGTTCATCGTAGAGATAATTGATCTTGAACTGCCAAAAAAAAAAAAAAAAATTAAAAAATGTGTAAGCACATAAAGATTAATAATTAAGTCAATAATAAAAAGAACTTCATGCATTATGTACCGTCTGTGTAAAACCGCTACCCAAGAGACCATGGATTGCCCCATCTTTGGGTTTTCCACGCTTGACATAATCAAATTTGATATATTGAATGCCTTCAAAACCACCTCGTACATGAATCTTTGCTATACCCTCATGGTCAGCTCCATCATCCCACTGATTGCCTCTCTTACTGCATTCCCCTTCCAACTTATTAGGATGATGATTCAAAGTAAAATATGCTCCAAGGGAGACGATGTAACCGTTCCTCAAATATCCATGAAAACCATTGATATTCTTTCCCTCAACTGCAAGTGTAAACTTGTCACCCTTTTCATATCCAATCAGTTCTGAAATCCTGAAATTGGTTTTGAATTGAAGTCCTTTGATATAACCAGATTTACAGTCGTAGTAAACCTCTACAGTTTTGAGGTGTTCATTGTTGTCATTGTTAATGTGAAACTGAAAAAAAAAAATTATAAAAAAATTAAATACGATTCACGTACTTAAAACCGATTAATGGAAGTTAAGTTTAGTATACCGTCTCATGTAAACCTTGACCGCTACCAACGGGTACTCCAAATTTCAACTCTCCACTCTTAACATATGTAAAGTCCAAGTAATCAATGCCATGAAGACCAACTCTAGCAAAAATCATGGCAACATCGTCATGGTCAAATCCATCATCGAAGATAAATCCATTTGTGCTGCCAATCACTTCCAATCTTTGTGCCATGTCCAACTAATTTAGATCTAACAGGCATAGAGTAGTACGCTTAATTATCAACTCAACAAATTGGGTAATTTCCCACATGTGTTTCTTTAATTATCTAGGGAATTTAATACTCTTTCACAACACAAAAAGTATCCAATTATAGGTTTTAAGTTTGAAGGAAGATCATTGAGGATTCAGAGGAAAGATGTTTAATCAGCAACATATTATGTTGAATTTATACAAATTTTCAAACATATATATGCTTATATATTTGAATTTACATTAACTAATTTGGACCAGAGATTCAGAATATCTAAGATGTTACAGCTGAAACAATAAAGAAGTCTGCATTAAGAGAAAATATAACCTTGGTGGCTGATCAGGAGAAGTAGACTTGATGAACGGAGATTGCTTTGGTGAAGAGTCGAAAATGGTTATAATCCATGGAGGATTTTTCTTGATAAATTCTATATACATATATACAAGTACTGCAGGGTCACAACTAACAACGACCAAGTTTATATACGTGTTAATTAAAATTCATAACAGAAAATTACAATAAAGCCACGTTACAAAAAAAGTATTGTAAAAGGAATTCATTAGAGACTCTAAAATCAGTTGAAAATAGGCATGAAGGCGTCTTTGCTTACAAAGGGTTTGACTTTTGTATTTTATGGACGGCTGGATTAGTTCCTCAAACACTATTTTTTTAACAACTAGATGAAGAAGACCCGCATATCGTGCAACAATACAAACACAAATTATTAATCTTACGTAGATTAAACCTATATGCTAGTTGATTCATGATACACGGAACAACATAATTGTGGCTAAAAACTACGTTGAGTTATATGTTGCGAGTCTTTTAAGTTGTTCCGTTAGTACTCTCAGATGCCAAGTGAAGAAGAAAATATAAAAACTATTAAAAACTCTGATGTACTACTAATACGAAGATATTGACTAGCACAAACAATATTGGTTTACAATTAGGAAAGGAAAAATGGAACAGATGCAAACTCTCGTTTTAGTTTGTTTTAGAAATTTCTTTGTCTAAAAAAAAAAGATATTTTCGATATCAGATGTCTACGGCATTGATTAAGTGAAATCCAAACAAGAAGAAAATTATTGCGAATATAAACGAATTAGTATTTAGTGAATAATAATAAAAAAGACAATAATTCACAAGGTGATTGTTATTACATGAGAGATGGCATAATTATGACAACAATGGAGACTATAAGATGATCACTCTGTAAAGGGCATAACATGGACTCCAAGTTGATTAATCATGTCACTTGCTTTTCCATGGAATCCAACAATTTTGTATCCTACTTTGTAGAGTAGAAAACTTGAGCTAGATTTGAATCCAACTGTTATAGATGTTCGTTTGTTCGTCTTAAACCTAAGCATGGTTATAACTTCGACTTCACTTCCAATTACTTTGTCGTAACAACCATCCACCGCCGTAATGTACTCACTTGGATATTCTACGTCAAACTGCCAAAAAAAATATCTTCATGTAAAATGTAAACTGCCAAAAATCTATATGTGAAGTAATAGTTAGTTAATCACCTCTTTGATATCAAGTGGTGTTTTGTTTCCATGATCGTCTCCAATAACCATCCGAGTGTCCTTATCATATACAAACTTGAGGAATGCGATACCACTTTCGCATTGTCCTACATATATCTTTCTTACATTATCGTAAACACCATCGTCCCATGAACCTCCTCGACAACCACCTTGTGGTCGTAGTTTCTCTGCTGTAGGAGGAGGTATCTGACTATAGTACGCTCCAATAGCAACGAGATCACGATCACTATGTCGTCCATGGAACCCAACGATAGCACATCCTTTGTTCTCCAACACAAATTTATTACCAGACACGGTTCCAAATGTTGGAGAGGTTCTCCCTTCGGATGATTTGAAAATCAATGACGTGACCCTGATCTCGCCAGCCCCAAAGCTTTTGAAAGTCCCCTCCACATATGTGATCAACTCATTTGGATAGTCGAGCTCAAACTGCAATAGAATCATGCTTACAATAAGAGACTACTCAATGTTTTATAGTCAATGAATAAAATATTTTGTGTTTTTAGAATCTATAACCTCTTCTTCTTCTCCTTCGTCTTGTATGCTCTGCCAACCGTGTTGACGCTCTACAACTGTACGGTTGTGGTAGTGAAATGTGATACATTTTATGTTAGTGTTATTATAACTAACATACACCGTTCTAATGCTTTCAAAGACACCATCATCCCAAGGTAGGCCTCCAATACCACCGTGGCATTCTGATTTGGTAATGGGAACCGTTGTGAAATATGCTCCAAGAGAGTTGAGATTCTTGTTAGCATATCCATGGAAGCCAATGATTCTTTTACCTTTCTCTCCAAGTAAAAACTTCTTACCCTTTTCATACCCAAATATCTCTGAAGCCCTAAAGTTGGTTGTAAATCGAAGTGATTGAATAACACCAGATGTGAAATCATAGTAACCCTCTACATATACTAGGTGTTCATTGTAAAGATAGTTGATCTCAAACTGCAAGGAAAAAAAAAGAAAAAGAATTGTTGAACACAAAAGGATATTAGCAATATAGTCAATAACAAAAGTTGGGAACATCTTTGTATTTATACCGTTTGCGTGAAACCGCTACCCGAGAAACCGTGAATTGATCCTTCTTCAGGTTTTCCACTATTGACGTAATCAAATTTGATGTACTGAATGCCTTCAAAACCACCTCGTACATAAATTTTTGCTACACCGTCATGGTCAGCTCCATCATCCCACTTATAGCCTCCCTTGCTACCTTTTGCTTTCAATTTATTCGGATAATTCCAAGTGAAGTATGCTCCAAGGGAGATGATGTTTCTGTTCCTCATATGTCCATGAAAACCAGTAATATTTTTTCCCTCGACTTCAAGTGTAAACTTGTTACCCTTGTCATATCCGATCAATTCCGAAATCCTAAAATTGGTTTTGAATTGAAGTCCTTGAATGTAACCAGATTCGTGGTCGTAGTAACCTTCTACAGATTCGAGGTATTCATTGTTGAGATGGTTAATCTCAAACTAAAAAAAAGATTTGATAAAAGGATTAAAAATTAATTAGTACTATTCACATATATAAAACCGAGTAATATAAGTTTAGTTTAGTACACACCAGAGACATACCGTCTCAATGAAACCTTTATGTCGACGACCAACGAGTGTACCAAATTTTAGCAGTCCATTCTTTACATATTCAAACTCCATGTAGTTAATGCCTTGACGACCACCTCCAACAAAAATCTTGGAAATACCGTCATGGTCAGATCCATCATCGAATGTAAAGCCTTTTGTACTACCTACCGCTTCCAATCTTTGTTCCATCGCCAAATTGATTAGAATCTAATTCATAAATGGAGGAATTTCATTATTTCCCACATATGTTTCTTTAATAATTTTATGAATTTTAATAACCTTTCACGTCGACAAGAATCTAATAAGTTCAAATGTTGAAGGAAGGAGATCACCGAGGAAAGAGAGGTTCAATTCATGATGTTGTATAAGTTCTTGAAAATATGCTCATGATGTTTACGTTAAAACAATTTGAACCAGAAATTCAGAATATATAAGATTTTAGAGCTAAATCAATTTACAAGATATCTGCATTGGGAAAGGATAGAGAAATGAATATAACCTTGGGTGGCTGATCAGGAGAATAAGACTTGATGATCGGAGATTACTTTTTTAGTGAACATATCGATCGAACATGATTATCCATAAATGGGGCCTATTTATAAATAATGGGAGAATTTTTCTTGATAAATTCTATACAGTTGGGTCACAACTCTATACTTCTACCAACAACGACCAAGTAGTGTATATTTTTTTTTATATACATGACTACCGATTCCTAGGGGTATTATTATATAGGCACACTTTCAAGAAAAACAATATTATACCGATTTCTTATGACTGGTTTGAGAAGTATTTTGTTCGATTAATAGGTCCAAAACAATAGAATCCCATACGAATTAATACATTTAAATACATTATAAGAAACGTATTGTAATGAATTCATCATAAATCCGTTGGAAACACTTGATATTTCATCAACTGAAAAGGGGCATGAAGGCGTCTTTGTCTACAAAAGGATTTGACTAGTGTATTTTTTTTTCGGACGGCTGGAGTGGACCTGGTTCCCCAAACACTATTATATAACAATGTCAAAAGAAAAAGAAAAAAACAATCAAATTGCATGTCGTGGACCTCTTCGTAGTCTTTTTGTTTTATAGCTAAAGTTAGATTTGGAGCAAGACTTTTCATCAACATTTATGTATTACATTAATTGTAAGATTTGAAAGGTACATTGAAAGCTCTAAACCGTACGGGTTAGACTTGATTGAACAAAAAAAACACCTGAGCCATATAAAAAGAGGGTTGTTGTGGTCAATGTGATGATATAGTTCTGACTCAAGATGGTTATCGAACTCGTTCTTTTTGTGTCGATTTTTATATTGAAGAAAGATGCACACAACCAAACTCATTAGCTCTCTGTTTTTGATATTGGTTTGATGATTTTCTATATGATTAATTGATTAGTAAACAAATCAAAAGGTGACAATAAGATTAATGTACATTTTTTTATAACAATTAGTTTTACCAATGATCATGATTCATCACTGTCTACGCCTGCAGATCATATTGACACAAATATGAACTTCTAACATCAAATAAGCTTTCTCTGCCTAACTACAAACAACATATCAATCAATCAAACCCTTCATAAAAATCATCTAACCCGGTTCCGCTTTCTCCCCATCAATGCAGTAGACTCGACTCCTCGATTTGCTTGTCTACCGTCCTTTCTTCTCTCTACCACCGTTCCTTTCTTACCAGCAGCTGATGATTTCACAGCAGAAACTGGTATATCCGTAACAGACCTTTTCTTACCTGCTTGAAGTCTTTGCCATATCTTTCACAACAGTCTTAAGAGGGTGCGCGCCAGTTCTTGGTTTTTTAGCTGCTTGGCTCGTTCGGACAACAGGAGATGTAGATTTCTGAGGAAGAACCGGAACCTCTGTTGTGCTTGTTGTAGTAATGCTGCTGCGATGAGGAAGATGATCTTCTGTCAAATAGTGTCTCAGAGACTTGGTAACAATGTCTCTAAGGCACACCGCGGATTTGTACTCACGAGTGTTCTTAGAGTAAAATATGGCTGCGTTATTCGCTACCAAAAGAAAGTCTCTAAAGAGCTCTTTAGCTGAAGATATCGAACAACCGTTGATCCTTGATAGTATTGTGTCTAAATCCATATGCCTCTGTACCAGTTTCTTGTATCTTCCTCTTTTCTGTTCAGTACCAAAAAAAAAATAGAGGAAGTAAGCGAAAAAGGCGGTTTCAAGGTAAGACTAAAAGCTCAGCATATTATTCTGATCATCACCTGGCTATCAAGCCGTCTACGGAAGACAAGTGCACATTCGTTCTGTGCAATAGTGTTGTATATCTTCATAAGATCCTTTGGTAAAGATAAACCATGACCTCGGCTTTGACTGTTGTTGCTAGTAGAAGCAGCTTCTTTACACCTAGAAACGCTAGCAATATCTGCAGAAGTATCAACCAAATCGCTTTCTTCCACAGCGCTAACTTCCGTCACTTCTTTACCAACACTGCAATCTTTACGTTTTCTCTTGCCTCGTTTCTTCCTCATACTCGGAAGCACTTGTCCTCCTCCGTACACTGATTCGAAAATGTCGCTGTGTAATATGTTTTTCGTCTTCTCTTGCTCTACTGCTACTACTACTACTGGTGCTTCTGATTTGGCTTCCGGTGACCAGTTTGCTGTGATCAGTTCTTGCTGTGTGAAACTACCGACTGATGACAAGTCTTTGGATGTGTCTTTGCTCGTGCATTCTCCTCCCCCCTCGGACTTTGGAGAGGGTTCGAGTGATAACGTTCGGCTAGAATCATAATTGTTTTGATGACATTCATCGTTACTTTCTGACTTCAGACTCTGAAGCTTTGATTCCAAAGACCTAAAAAACACAATATCACAGAACATTCAAAATCTGTTTTTTCCTTTGAATCCAAGACATGAAAACGTTTTAAGTCATTAGAAAGAAATATGAAAACAAATGCTAACCCAATGGAGTCTTCAGATTTTAGTAAAGCTGCTTTAAGCTCAGCTACTCGTTTCTTCTTAAGCTCTTCAAACCAAGCTCTACAAGAACATAAACATTTGGAAACTATGGTAAATCATAGGTCACAAAAAGTTCGGTATTAACAAGAAGAAACAAATCTTTTACTTGCATCCCAAATAACGTTTCCGCAAGTCCTTGTACTTAGCCTTGCATATCTGCAAATAAAAATAGGAATAAGCAGATTCAAAAGATAAGAAAAATATCAAGAATTGACCAAACTCAGCCTGCAATATCACAATAACCACAAGACATTTTACAAATATCTTGCATTATTCAATGTGGTTAAGTTTCCAATTCGAGAAGATACACATAATAGTAGTGTAGTCTAACAAGAACAAAATCTTTATTTTACTTTGACCCTAAAAGCTTTCTTGACACACAAGTGATGAATCTATGCTTCTTAATCCACCGACAACAACACTGTTGTTCTTCTTCTCTGCCTTCAGCTTTTATCATTTTTTTTTAATTATTAAAATTAATTTCACAATACATAAAATTTTGCCTAATGACCTAACCTACTGTTTTTTTTTGGATTCGGACATTAATCTTATCGAAAACTTGGAAAATTAAATTAGAAATTTAAGGGCAAATGAGGAGATTGAGAGAGACCCCCAAACCTCAGGTGTGAAAATCTCAGGAAGAGAATGAGAACGGAGCTCGTCGGCGACAACGGTCCAATCACCGGTTCCGTGACGGAGAACAGCACCGCCGAGAAGAAGCTCCTCCCATGTTCCCCAATCAGTCTCCATCATCGTCGTCGTCATCATCATCATCATAACCATAAAGAAAAAAAAAAATCAATCACGCGTGTCCCTTACGCGCTTCTCGATTTTGAAAAAGAAAACCCAAAATTAAACTACGCACCCCCAGCGCACGTTAGCGTATTCCACCTAATCTATTTTTCTCTCTCCGACCACTCAATTCTCAAAACAGAGAGACAGAGACAACAAACCAAGAAACCAAAAAAAAAAAAAAAAGTTTAATTTTTATTTTTGGTAATCTGGTATGATAAGACAAGAAGCTAGGTAAAAGCCGTTTCGAGTGGGTTTGTGTCGGAGGTTATTACACGAAAAGCTGTATTCCGACAAGAAATGGGGATGAAAAAAATAAAATTCAAAATTAGTAAGAAAGAAAAAAAATCTGAGGAGGGAGAGAAAGGGTTGACGAAGGGTCTAGGCTTAAGCTCGACGTTTTGTGAAATGGAAGAAAATTGAAATTGATGGTTGTGGTTTGTTTGTTTTATTATTTTTCTTGTTTTGTTCAAAAGCCAAATAAGAAGAATGAAGATTGGTTTGTTTATGAACGAAAGACTTACGACTAGATTTGTTTGCCTTTGTTTTTTTTGTCCCTAAATAAAGTAATTTATTTTAACAGAATTTTTCTATCTTTTTCTTTTTATTTATTATTCGTCATTACCACAACTTGTTAGAATATTTATCTCCAATACTGGGAGCTAATTTGTTTTTATTTTTAGACATTGGTGTTTTTTTATATGAAAATCCAAAACTGATTTTAGAATTGATAGTTTCACCGAGAATAATATAATGAATGATGTTGACAAAAACAAATTATACTATAATATAACGAATAAAATGCAAGATATCAATACATGGTGTCTTCGCCTTCCGAGTGGCCAACTTTCACACCTTATCTGGAGGACATACAGGTGGACAGAGATGAGTTTACTTCATTTTCCTTAGTCTATGTCTCTCGCACTCAGAATAGTAAAGTAGATAATTTAGCTCGACGTGTTCGTTCAGTTCCGCCTTTAGTTACTTTTGTTAACAATTTTCCTTAGCATTGACTCGTTTGAGTCACTGTTGTAAAAAAAAACAATACATCATTAACACAAAATTTAAGTAAATATCTTTATAGAAAACGGCTAAATTAAATATATATATAAAATCTCTCATCATATTGTATTTATTTTCCTAAACTATTTTTAAAAGTACTAATTGGAATCCAAATCAACAGACGAGTTCGTTAATAAAATTCCTGATTTTGGGATGATGAACACCAAATATTCAATAACAAAGACTCTAATCATGAAGACTAACCACTATCGGAAATGTATGTCATTATCACATTTGGTAGATGAAAAAACAATCTTTGACAAGTCTATTTTCTTAACCTCCAAATGGCACATGACCAATTCCAAATATTAGACATAAGTCAGGGGACAAAAGTACTAGAATTGCCAAATGATATTCATATACTGATGGTGTCTTCTCATTGATTGCATATTACATTCACATGAAGAGAGAGACGTTTGTAATTGCCATTTTCGCTAAACATTTGAGATTCACTGAATCTATAATCTAAAGAAGGACAACAACTTTAAATCCCAGACATAGATTGATTTACAGCATATACGATTTTTCGCAGTGTTCTTCCCAGGCGCAAAATCCGCCACAAGAAACTGTGACTGTTCGGCGAGTCTTCAACGCAACAGATGCAAAATCGCCTGAAGGAACATGAAGACAGTTTCTTCATAATATACAAATTGGAGAAGTCACAGAGAGGCCTGAATCTGAAAATCTGAATCTGGAGCTAAGGTGTTTGAAGAACTAGGTTTAGTTCTTGAGCCTTTCTTGCTATGAGACCACCTCGCCTGTTTTCAGATGAAAGAGAGCGAAAAAACATTAGAAAACCTAAAGCAAATACTGATCAACAGTTCAGAACTTGACCATTGATGATTCAGAACTAAGTTTTAGATGTTTTACAACTATTCTTTTACCTTGTGAGTAGTGGAAGAATCTTGTGAACCTTTTGCAATTCCGCAGAACAACTTTGGCACATTTGTAACCTGCATTTTTCCCGAATGTTTTTTTACTAATAGTGTAGCAAAAGGTTTGTGGCATGAAATATACAAGAGGAGCAGAAATTACAAGTACCTTTCTTCCGCATGAAGATCAACGCCAACGACTCGTCGTGCTGAAACAGTTGATTGTATAACTGTACCAAACACTGCTACAAGCTTCAAGAGCATTTCCAAGGAGACATTTACAGGCCTATACAAATTTGAAATCACATGTTAAGTTTGCTGATAAGACATCCTCCGTTCCATCAAAATGAGAAAACTCAAATCATGGAGATGACTTTATATCTTAAACTCAAATCAAACAAAAATCTAAGGTTAAGGAAATATATAATAAGATAATTTACCTCTCAGTCCTGCTCCCCAACAAACCTGTGAGGACGGGTGCTAACTGAGAAAACAGATCCAATGTTAAAATCTCTG
>NC_025691.1:31562184-31645860 GCF_000633955.1 Camelina sativa | reverse complement strand
AGAACAAGAGAAAACGATGAAAAAAGAATAGCAGAGACAAAATTTACCTGTACTTTTGTTAACCTTGATTGAAGAGTGTTTAAAACTTCATTATGAGTTTCCATTAAAGTCTCCCAAATGTCACCATCATTTTCCCTCCCAGATATCTGAGGCTCTTCCTCCTGCATAAGCCAAACAAATCAAATACTTATTTATGTTTTGAGAGCTGTTGTATTCCTTGCAATTTCATGTTTTTCCTCTATCATCGGCGACGACCAGAATCAATTATAGAACGAGCTACATTTCAAAGATGGAGAAAGTATGATGTCTATTAGTTTCTCAAACGTATGACTAGAAGATTACCTGGGTTAAAAAATCACAAGCTGGTTGAGTTTCCGTTATATATGCCTCATCCAGTGTCATATCAGTCACCTGATCAAGTACTGCAGGTGTTGCCAGCGTTTGAGTTGGGCTATATCGCTGCCTTGATCTTATATGAGATGCATTAGATGCCAAGTTACTTGCTTGGTTGTTTCTCCCAGGAATTACACGGGCATGGTTCCTAGCTGATCGTGTTAATGCAACTTGGGGCTCATAAGACGTCATATTTTCTGCTTGATTGAGTTTCATAGGCATTACACGGGCTGGAGAATTTCTAGCTGATCGTGAAGCTGATACAGGACGCTCATCATACGAGTTAGATGCTTGATTGAGTATCACAGGCATTACTCGCGCTGAAGAGGTCCTAAGTGGTCTTCTTGATATTACAGGAGGCTCATCAGATTTCATGTTAGTTTTTTGACGCTGACTGAGTATCACAGGCGTAACTAGGGCTGGAGAAGTCTTAGCTTGTCGTGTTGATGTTACAGAAGACTCATCAGATATCAAATCAGTAGATGCAGGTCTATCAGGTCGAGTTGATGTTACAGGAGGCTCAACAGATTTTATTTTTGATGTCTCATTGGGTATCATAGGCATGACTGGAGCTGGAGAAGTCCTAGCTTGTCGTGTTGATGTTACACCAGACTCATCAGATGCCAAACTAGTAGACGAAGGCCTATCAGGTCGTGTTGATATTACAGCAGGCTCATCAGATTTCATTTTTGATGTCTGATTGAGTATCATAGGCATGACTGGAGCTGGAGAAGTCCTATCTTGTCGTGTTGATGTTACACCAGGCTCATCAGATGTCAAATTAGTAGAGGAAGGCCTATCAGGTCGTGTCGATGTTACAGGAGGCTCGTCAGATTTCAATTTTGATGTCTGATTGAGTATCATAGGCATGACTGGAGCTGGAGAAGTCATAGCTTGTCGTGTTGATGTTACACAAGACACATCAGATATCAAATTAGTAGAAGAAGTCCTATCAGGTCGTGTTGATGTTACAGGAGGCGCATCAGTTGCCATATTAGTGTCTCGACCGAGTACCACAGGCATTACTCTGACTGGAGTACTTCTAGTTCGTCGTGTTGATAACACAGGAGCTTCAACTGGCGTTGAGTTAGTTGCCTGATCAAGTTTAACTGGCATTACCTGGGTGGGCGTCGTGCTAACTGCCTGTACAGATGCTGTCTGGGACTCTTCCTCTACAGCATCAGAGCTCTCAACTATTGTTGCACTGGCTGCTTTGTCTTCAGAGTGAGTAATTTTTTCCCCTCTTTCAAACCTCTCAACCAATGACCGCGTCCTTCCCGAAACAACTTTTACTGTAAACACATCAGTTTTTAAAAAATCAATAACCAGATGACGTATATGCTACCAAAGAAAAACTTTGAATGGCTAACCTCCTCTAACAACCTTCACAGAGTTTGATCCTTTGCTACCTCCTGGGGATTCAAGGCCTACATGACACAATATTAACAACCAATTGTAAACTGATTGTTGCCTAGAGACCTAGTAACTTGACCACAAGCGACATGAAAACTGTAAAAGAAAATCCTAAAAGCAGAAATAGCAGCTAAATATTTCGATGTAGCAACCTAAAAGCTAATGCTACTAAATTTCTGCGGGTCATTCTTCTAGATTGATTTTTGTTGTCGACTGTCGTTTATACAATAAACGACTCCTTAAGCAAAACACATAAACGCTGCACTAGTTTTACTGTTTAAGCATTGACTTTAGAAGCAAAAAATCCCCATTAACTACTCCGCGATAATTTTAAATCAAAACTTACTTTTTAGTTCACCACCAGCTTTCTCTGGTGATAGAACTCTTTCTGACCTGCTTGAAATGCTCTTGTTATCGATATCGTCCTCACATGGATTACTACCTCTGTCATCCTTAAGCCCTGCTGGCAAGTCTATGTCTTTTGGGGACTCTAACCCACTCAATTTACTGTCTAAAGCTCCAGAATCAACGGATGCCGCACATCTTGCCTCATTGAATTTAGTACTTGGTGATCTCTGTACACGAGGTGGTTTGAGCAGCATACCTGAGTCAAAGATGGAAAGAGATTTCAAAAGGATAGGATTAGATGATCTAAAAGCTCAAATCTGATGAAACTAAAGTATGAACTGGGAGAACCTACCAGTTGGTGATTCTGGTAATAAAGCTTGTTCAAACTTGTTGGTTATACTCTTGATGATAGAATCGTCAACATCAAATGGTTTCCTGACACTTCTTTCTGAATCAAATGCTGTCTCAGTATCTAGCTTCTTCTCATCGTCCGATGCACTTTTCTTTGGAATCTCAGATTGAACGGCCACTGACTGCTTGGTCTCATCATACTTTGTTGGCGTCTTTCTTACATGAGCCGGTCTCAGTAGCATGCCTGGTTTTGTTTTTGCGAAAGTGATAGATTCCTTTCCTGAATCAGAAGAGTCTTTCCCAATATCACAATCCCATGGTACAACACTTTGCAATATGAGAGATTTATTGTCCACTTCTTGTCCAGTAGAAGTTGCCTTGACTTTCGGAGTAATTAGAGATACTGACTTATGTGCAACAGCTGAATTTCCACCTGCAGCTTTGAAGAGGAGAGAATATTAGATTAGATAAAACAATAGGCATACAAAAGTGAGAGACAAACGAAAATTACATTTTTACAGAGAAACTGACATTAAAGACTGAAAATCACAGTCCAGGTCCAATGGTTATGGTTTAATTCATTCAGAAAAGAAGACCACCATTTCAGACTCATTCATTATCAATATCTACAAAATTTCGGAATAATCACAAACACATGTACAAAATATGTTTAGAGCAGACCTAAAACAAAAGTTAGCTTTCCTACCACTAGCACAAGCACACCAAAGTTGGTGATCTCCGTTAATAGTCTATAGCAACCAATCATATTGTGTTGACTCAATTACTATATATAGTTGGCATGACAGAAACTAATAAGCTACCGTCCAGAGACGTCATAAAACCTAACCAAAACCCGCCATACCCCACTTGATTGCCCGCCGTCAATGAGTTCACGGTAGAGAATGAATCCACAAACATCGAAACAAAATTAACATTTACTCACAGTCGATGTATATGTTTTTTATCTCTTTTGTCTCGTAATCTGGGGATGAGCTGCGCCTTGGGCTACTCCTTATTCTATCAGAGGACTGATCGTCCAGAGCACTGAGTATTTTCTCCACGCATTCTTTTTTATCCGCAGATCCAATGCCATATGGCTCGATTTGCTGTTTTAATAACGGATTAAAGAAAAACAAAAGGAAAAAAGAATGAACTCTCGAAAAAAAAGGATTAAATTGACATACCGATATATCTGACACCCAAATCCCTACGGAATTTTGGTAGTACGAACAACCCAAGAGCTTCCCTTCGCTGATGCATAAGTTACCAAGCGTTGACCATCCCATATCAACACCATCATGGCTAACTATTGGTTCCCATGAATAAACCTGAATTATGAGTATCAAATTATGATATCAATGTTTTTGTCACTGAGAATCCTCAATATTGTAAAGCTCATCACAAAGACAAATCAAAACCTTCAAGCTATCATCCAAACCACAAAAAAGGGTTCGCCCATCCGGATGAAATTTGATTGAACGAACTCCAGTAGCCTGTGAAACAAGGAAATACACATGCCATGGAAAGTTTTAAGACAATACTACAAAGACAGCTCAAGAAAAACTTATCTCATGATTCTCATCAGATGCTACTTTTTGGAAAAATAATTATATTTACACCTTTTAAGGAATAACTAAATTGTCACTTGGCATTTGTCTAACACGCTCTTCAGAGCAAGACCGAGAATAAGTATATTTCCGATATTGGTATTGTGTGAGATTTTCCGTTCAAGGTGATCACGCTAAAAGGAAATATTGGTAAAACCACTTGTGATAGATTCTCCTGGAAAATCAGTATCTAGTGACACAACAGGCTAGTACCTCTGGTCGGGTAGATCCAATCAATTCAAACGTTTCCAAATCCCAGAACTTTACAGTCCTGTCTGCAGAACCTGAATAATGAATAGAGAGAGTGTGAATTGCCATCAATTACCCCTAAAACGCCTGAAAAACAAAGAATCACAGACTAACCTGTGGCTAGGAGGAACTCGAGTGGGTGGAAGTCTAGGGAACTGATAGGTCCTTCATGAAACTTAGATTCATGCAAAGGCTTTCCAGCAGTCAAATCCCATACCTATTGGAAATTATATGCAGTACATTGTTCTAAGATCATAAGTTGGAAAAAAAGAAGATGCACAAGTTTCATTTGTTGACAATGCTGTTCTTACCTTTACAACATTATCAAGTCCTCCTGACACTACCCAACGACCATCAGGAGTAAATCTGATAGTGTTGATGCCACGAGTATGACCCTTGTATGTCTGTATGCATCCCTTCTTTCTGATGTCCCAAATCTTTAAGTTGGCGTCAGTTGACCCCGATGCCAAAAATTCACCAAAGGGATGAAATTCAACAGCAGAACAATTGGATCTATGTCCAGTAAAAGCTCGAACCACTACACTTCAAGAGAAAGAGTGAAAATGTTAGACCTCATAATTCTAAACTAACCGATAGATATATTCTGATGAACTGCTCAGATAACTGGACCCAAATGGTATATAATATGTTCCCCATTAGATGAGACTAGCTCTGCATACCAAGGAGCAACAAATATTCTATAGAAAAGCAAAAAAAAATTCAATCAACTAACTCTTTGCTTCTTCTACATCCCACAGCTTGATCACACCCGAAGAAGCTCCAGCAAGCACCAAAACTTCTGCGGAGTCAAAAGCTACTGAATCCACTGCACTAGTATGTCCACATAGACTCTGCCAGCAATACAGGAAAAGAATTTAACACCATTCTTGTAGACATTAGTAGAAACGAACAAAAAAAAAACATACTGAAGAGAGGAAATGAGAAAGCAAACCATTAAATTTGTAGGCTTGCCGATAGCCCAAAGGTTGACTTTATAATCATCACCACCAGTTATAAAGAGCCGCGACGTCTTCTTTCCGATACTTAAACAATTCACATTTGCAGAATGTGCCAAAAACTCCTCTAAGTTCCCAAAAATCAAGTTAAGTTATAAAACAATCATCCACAAGACAAGAACATATCAACAAAAAAATGATAAACACAGAGAGAAAGAAGAAAAAAAAAAGAACATATTAATTGCAGTGTCTTTTTCTACCATTTTGCTCTCAGTTTGATTAATAAGAAGACAATAATAGAAACATTTTGATCCGAAAATTTAATTACCTGCTTAAGATCAAGAAAATGCTAATTAAAAACTGAACCTAATCAATAGCTAAAGAATGCTGATAAACCAAAGTTATGTTCATAAGATAAAAAAAAACCCTAACGAGTCAGTGATGAAAAAAAATCAAGAGTTTGTTACAATTTCAATTCAGCTTAAGAATCAAACAAAATCGTTAAGAAAAAGGATACGGAGCTTATATCCACGCTTCGCCATATTCTACTGAATCGAATCTGCTGAATCGATCGGAAAAAAAAATTGGGTGAATCGGAGCTGTAGAAAATCCCCAATTGTCACTAAACGACAGAGCTCGAGATTTTTGGGAGATTCAAAATTTGAGAAGCATGAAGAATTAGATTGCTTCCCGTTGAGATTTGAAAAAAATCCGAAAACGTGAGAGAGAATCGGATTCGGGGAAGAAGATAGAGAAAGAAACAGAGAGACAAAAATCAGATTCAAACAGTGACGACGACGACGACGACGACACGAAAGCAGAAACCAAGAAAAAGAAGAAACAGAGAAGAAGAAGAAGAAGAAGAAGAAGAAAGTTTTTATTTATTTCTCTGAGAATTTTATTTATTTCTTTCGATTTATTAATCCGGTCGGTCGTTTTTTTTTTAATTTTTTTAATAAAGCATTTTTCTTGGACAGTGAACCTCTCTCTCTCTCTCTATAGTTTCTGCGTTGGTCTCGGTACTGACGAAAATACCCTTTTGTCCGGGCATTGAATTGGAGAGTTGGAAAATATTACGAAAACAACCTTGCTTCAAATTGACTTGACTTCTCTATTGGTTCAGATTTTATTTTCTCCAACTCCATCATCATACATTTTTGTTTTAACTATTTTATTTGATAGGTGAGGCAAAATTATTATTATTTGATTGGTGAAGCAAACACGTCATCCTCTCTTGGTTTTTGTTTGTTTCTTGAAGATACTATCAACCTTAGAAATAATATTTAAAGTAATTTTGGAAAATTTATTTTCCAAGTACTTTTTGCAAGACAAATCCATGGATTGATAGATGTATGTATGGACATGGTGTGATAATTGATGTTGAAATAGAAGAACATATATACTGTATGAAAGACCGTTATATTTTTTAGTGATTTGATTTTTGTGGACTTCTTGTGGATTATATAATTTTGTTTGTCCTGTATATTCAGAAAACAAATACTTATCAAGTTTTTGGACGGTTTTTTCTCTAATATTCATGTCTTTTAACTTTTTAAGAAAATCATGATATTTTTGTTGTTGTCTCATATATGTTAGTTTTTACGTAGATATTTCGTTTAATAAGTAAACTATGTGTGTAAGTAATTAGGAGAATCCACGAAAGAGATTAGTTAACACGTCTAAATAATGACTCAACGTTTCGACAGCTAGTATACTTTGTTGTCCTTACAGGTATTTTATCTCCGTAAGACTCTCTCTCTCTCTCGATTATTTTCTCCATTGGTAATGGTTTGGGGCTGAGATAATAATTATGTTTCTTGAAATCACTTTCAAAAGAAATAGCAATGAGACAATCCAAATGAACAACACAAACACACTACAAGAAGAAAGAAACATAAAGCAAAAGGAAAAAATCACGTGTAGATTCTGATTTTAGACAGTGACGACGAATCCCAATCCACAGCAAAGAATTGAATGTTTAGATCTAAAGCCAGTAGAGAAGAATAAAAATAAAACAAAGTTAGTGACACTTGAAGAACACATTGAAATTGAGAGGCACATGAAAAATCTTTTATGTGATACAATTTGTACATGTGTGTTAGGTCTCATGATGCAAATAGATCATCTAAGTATAATAAGGGTGCATACCTCATGCAGCAACCATGAAACAAACTCAAGCGGAAGAGAATAAGAGAAATGAATATCCCCGATCCAGAGAAAAGAATGCTTAGACCTAAAACCCACAAGAAAAGAGCAAAATATAACAATGTTAGTAAGGCTGACTTGCAGAACACATTAAACTGAGAGGCACGTACAACATATTCTATTATGTTATCCAGTTTGTGTATCATACCAAGTGGTAACCAAGAGTAAACATGAAAAAAAAAACCCAAAGCAGAAGATGATAAGAGAAATGTTTACCTGACTGAGTGCAATGAATGAAGGCGAGAAACGTTTTTTTGTAACTTCGTCCTCCCACTCAAGGTCAATTCTCTGTTCTCGAGGATCCATACTTATAACCAATTCCTCAACTCGTAGGACACTTAAAGCATTTAAGGGAAGCTTTCTCAGCTTTGGACAGTAACTTGCATCTAATTCCCTCAAAAATGGAAAGGGTAGAGGACACCAGTAGACACTCTCCAGCTTAGGCAAACTGCTCAATGATAAGCTTTGTAGTTTCAGAAATGGAATAATAAGACCTGTAATATTGGTTTCTTTCTCTTTGTTTATAACTTCTTCCAATTCTTCTAAATGTACAATGTGTAGCTCGACAAGATTTGGAGCAAACAATAGCCAAGTCAGATCCTTAATGCCTTTGCAATCAAATAAATTCACGAGGGAGAGGTTGGTGAAGCATTCACTTGTCGCATTGTATAGATCAGACAAGTCTGTTCTGCTTTCTCCGAAATTTATATATGAATCAATTTCCAAGACATAAGTACTTCGCATTCTGAGCTCACAAAGATTCTCCATATTCACCAACAAGGATATATTCAACGGCTTCTGGTGAAATTTATGCATTTGCACAACATTGATGCAGTTTGCCAACCTTTTATCGCATGAAATTTGCTCCAAACCCAAATCTGTAGATAAAGATATGGTTAGAACTTGTAGGTGCTCCAAGAGCTGCAGCTTCTTCACTAAGCTAACCTCTGCACGAGCTCTAGTTTCGTCACTATAATATTTTTCGCTTACGTATCCGTGAACAACATTAGAATCTTGTAGTTTCAAAACTCTTAAAATCGGCAACTCTGATATCCCGTTGATGCTACAAAGTCTATTTGTAAAAGCCAAATCCAGGTGCATTAGCTTTTTCAACTCTTGGAAACCAACAGGTAGTTGCTTAATACTTGTACGTGACAAGTCAAGAAACTGCAACGAGACCAGCCCCGACATCTGCTCTGGAAGTTCATTGATGTTGAAATTACCTGATAGATCCAAAACAGCTAGCTCTTTCATAGACCGGATGAATTCACCTGAGAGATTCTTCAGTTTCCAATTACTTTGGAGGAACAGAGTGGTAAGACGAGAGCACTTGGAACTGCATGTTATCTCTTCAATATTATTAGCCATTAATGACATTCTTCTCACAGCTCCCCAGCGGATGTATTCAAAACATCGATTGCATGCTCCCATTCTTGTACAGTAGTTTTAGATGCCATTGTCTCACCAATGACACAGAGCGCAAGTGGCAGACCTCGACATTTTTCAGCGACCTTTCTTGCCAGCTGGACAATAACAGGATCTCTACTTAATGTATTGTATCCGACCTTGTTTCTAAACAATTCCCATGCTTCCTCTGGTTCCAAACACAAGTCAATGATTTAATCTCACCCAGTTGGATTATTGTAATCACTCTAGATGTTTTAAAAAGAAATACAATGGTCAACGCTACGAATGTCGATGACTAATCGCCCAGTTTAGAATGTTATAATCACTTAAGATGCAACCATGTTTTAAAGAAAACAAAGGTCAATGAAAGAAAATTAACAAAAAAAGAGATCAGTTGACACGTCTAAAACCAAACACATACATTACAAGAATATGGGAATAGGCTTAATTCTAAGGGCACTCAAACCTATGAAATATACCACATCGGATAAAAGACTATAAATCTATAAATCATCAACAGAGGGAAGGAAGACCTGAAGAGAAAAGAAGATTGAGTTTATCATCACACTCAACAAGTTTAGAGTTAGATAACAACCCCTAGTATTGTCATAAACTATTGATTGTGTGAAAATGTAGTCTGAAAAGGATGCAAAGGGAAAATGAAAAACATAATCCAACTGAATAACACAACACACTACAAATGTAGTCTGAAAGATCAGTATGTAAATCAAAAGCAATAATACAATCCAAAATGAACAACACCCTCACTCTACAAACAACAATAGAAGAAGCGTGGTTTCTGATTTTAGCCAGTGACGAATCCCGATTCACAGTTACAACATCAGATAAGTCTAATAACGGCAACTCAGTGAGAAGAGAAAAAAAAAAAAGTGATTACCTGATGATAGAATAAAGGCAGGAGACGATTTTGGTATCTTGGTCCTCATATTCGTTGACAGATTCCGGTCCTTAATGATACATTGTTCACCGAAAACTCTCAAACTCAGAGGGACACTTGCAGCATTTAAGGGAAGCTGTCTCAGTTTGGAATAAAGAACATGGGAACTAGAAGAAAAAGAAACCAAGTTAAAGAAGAACATGGAGTGACTAGAACAAAAGTCAAAGTATGGCAAAAAGAGAATCCATCTTAGCTTATTGAGTGTGACACAGTGACAGAGAGTCATATCTTTGGTTATTCTTCTTCTCCATAGTTGTAAATTGAGAAAACTTGGAACCACAAGTTATCTCTCTTCAATGTTAATACCCAGTAATGACAAACTATGAGATGTATCTGGATTCTGAAGAGTATAAAACAGGAAAAAAGAATAATTGAGTAAGGATTTGTAAGAGCTTTGAAAAGACTTAATATA
This sequence comes from Camelina sativa, assembly GCF_000633955.1. Classification (NCBI taxonomy): domain Eukaryota; kingdom Viridiplantae; phylum Streptophyta; class Magnoliopsida; order Brassicales; family Brassicaceae; genus Camelina; species Camelina sativa. The sequence goes on along the minus strand of NC_025691.1, from coordinate 31,635,561 downwards.
AGGCAGAAACAATCTTATGAGAGAGTTTTTATATCACCTTGTACCAAAGAAAACTTTGGATTGGTTGCTGCTGAACAAAAAAAAAAATATATGTTAATGGAGGGTAAATAAGATGACTATGGAAAAATCTGAAACTTTGCAAAAGAGAAACAACAAAACGGTACCCTTTTGCAGCTAATTGTGTATGTCAATGTTACAATGGTGAAGAAGAAGATTCTGTCTGTCTTGCATCTCTTTCTTCCTGAAGAAGGCTCGATTGAGCCACTTCGATTTACACATGGTCTGTATGTGATTTTCACTTCGTGGATTCATGCATGTTTCTTTTTGAGCACGCTGCTGGGTTTTGAGGATTTATGATGTTCTTTCTATTTGGGGACAAATCTATATTTTGAGTTTCTTCAATTCAATTGTTTCATTCATGGAGAGTTTCGGTGAATTTTAGGGGTTTGTGTGATGAAGAAGAAGATGCGATTTTCAAAACAATACTTCTTTTATCTCTTTTGATTATGTTCCGAATTTCCTTGTAAACATCCTCCATGAGGATTACACTCCAAATTAATCAATGAAAGGAGCTGTTTAAAAAAAGAAGAAGAAGATGCGATTTAGCTGAAATCGAGTTCCGGTTTACTTAAGGTTGGTTTGGTTATTTATAAATTCTCCAGACCGGTTAAAACATAAATAATTAGGAGGTATTTGTAATTTTAGTACGTTTTCAAGAAAAAATTAGTTTTTTAGTACGTTTACTATTCCTATTTAGAAAAGTAAAAAGTAGTACATTTGACTTTCTCTTTGTTAGATAAAGTGAGAGAAAATGGCGTGAGAGAGAGAAAATTAGGTGGGTGAGTGAGAGGTAAAGGGGAACGTGGGGTCAGCAGCATTTTTTTTTTTCTCCTTCTTTTTTCCATCGACATATCTTCACTTTTTTTTTGTTTTTTTTTTTCATTTTACTATTACACCTCCTAATCTAAATTTGATATATATTCTAGTATAAATTAGTTTTCTTCTGAAATTTTCAGATACATAAAATTCTATACAGTAAAACTTCTATAAATTAATACTTTATAAATTAATAAACATTACAAATTAATAAATTTTGCTAGTCCCAAGTCAGGTGTAAAAAATAACAAAATTCGATTAGATAATAAGATAATAATTTTTTTGAAATCTTCATGTAAAATATGGTCCCAATAATATCATAAATTAATAATCATGTAAATTTACATATCTATATATACTGATATATTAAAATATGTTTCTCTTAAACATCATATCTATAAAACAATTATTATGTTGTATCTTCAAATTATAATGATATAAAATATTCTATAACATTTCTAAAACAGCTAAATTTTTTAAAAGTTTTCAATTTCTAAATATGCATCATTTACATTTTGATAGTTTGATAGACTATTAAAATACGATAATTGATATTCTTATTCATAAATTTGAATCTTTATGTCATGTGTATAAGTGAATTTGTCTAGAATATTTGTAATTCATTGTCAATAATATTTTTTAATTATTTCAAATTCAATTCCAATACCATAAAATTTACAACATCCAAAATTCTAATCTTATTTTGCAAAAATGGTCTCAATTCATAATTTTTTAAAAATTAAACAATTAAAAATACCTATAAATGAATAATTATTAATTTATACTATAAATTAATAATTATTAATTTATAGATAAATTAATATCACTATAAATTAATAAAATATCTTGGTCCCAACATTATTAATTTATAGAGGTTTTACTGTATTTTTTTATTTACAGTTTGACATGCATTTTGTTTTAGTAATTTCAGATATATTTTCATATCAAAAGTGATATATGTAATGGTTCTGTACAGATGTATATACACATTATTAAGTGTACAGATGTAATTTGTCAAATACAAAAAATCTATGTTTTTTATATATTTTGATATATTTTTTGTTTGATGATTTTATTTGATAATATTAAATATTTTTACAAAACTTATTTCTCGTGATAATTGTAATTTTGGTATGTTTCCAAAACTTATTTAGAAATATAGTACGTTCACTATTCATAATAGGATAATTAGATGTAGGACCACTTGTGAGAGATACAAATATTTGGTAAGATATATTTTCTTCTAAATTTTTGTCAGATACAAAAAAATCTATATTTTTTTCTTTATAGTTTGATATGCATTTTGTATTATTATTTTAAATATTTTTATAACACAACTGATATATATTATTGTTTTGTACATATTTATTGCTAGATGGTTTTTAATCCGTACACTAGATTATTAGATATATCAATTCTAGCAAAACCATCCGGCCATAAACACGTACATAGATCAATTCCAACAAAAAAACATGTATAATAACCATCCAGCTATAAACATGTACAGATCAAAACCATCCAGCCATAAACGTTTACTGATCAAAACAATCCAGTGTACGGATTAACAACCATCCAGCAATAAATATGTAGAGAACAATCATATAAATCAGTTGTGATATAAAAAAAATAATAATAAAATAAAATGCATATCAAATTATATATAAATTAAACATAGATTTTTTGTATATGAATTTTTTTTTATTACATATACCATTTTTGGTATAAAATATATTTGAAATAACTAAAACAAAATGCATATCAAATTATAAAAAAAATATAGTATTTTTGTATCTGAAAAAAAACTATATTATCAAATATCTAAATAACATATATGTGTGTATTTAAAAAAAAAAATACAAAAATTATATCTCACACAAATGGGTCATACCTTCCTTTTCTCACACCCTATCTCACGCCCACTCTCACCCTCTCTCACGCCCACTCATTCGCTCACTCTCTCTCACTCTCTTACACTCACACTCACACTAACACTCACACCCATTTTTATAATTTTGAATAGTGAATGTACTAAAAATTGATTTACTTTCCAAAAACGTACTAAAACTGTGAGATACCCAATAATTAAGCGTGGTTTTGTTTTAAAAGAGCAAACCGGCCTTACGTAACCACAGATTTTAGAGCTAACCATAGTCCATAGTCCGAGGGATCGATCATCTATAGGTTTTTTCCAGCTAATTCCCGCGGATCTAGTCAAAACAACAATTGCATCCTCCCATTCTTGTAGCATAGTTTTAGATGTCATGGCCTCGCCAAAACAAGACTTGATATTTTCATGTTTCCTTTATTTTTTAGCACTCGTGCCGTCGTGCGGGGTTTCTTCAGTTGCGCTACATTGAATTTTACCGAATTAAGGATTTTGAGTTCTCTAATTTGGGAAATTGCATGGCTCCCTAAAATGGAAATTACCATCTTCAAGCCGGTTTAAACATAAATACGGTTCACATAAATTGAACCTAGAGCAAACCGTATCCAAAGGATCTAAAAGCGGGTTGTTTATGACTGGTTCACATAATGGAGATTTGGTCGAGGCTAGTTCACTTCAATTTTAAAAAAGAACCGGTTCGACCACAAAGTAACCGATCTATATCTTGTATCATTAGAGACTCCCAAACTTCTTCACCACAGCACAAGGGAAGTATCATCAAACCGGTTAGGTTAGGTTTACATGATTTACCAAAGCAAGATGAAAGAGAACGCAACATATAGAAGCTTGGATTTTACCTTAAAGCCTAAACGGTTGACTGTGTAAAATATGTAGCAGAGGTTAGTTTAAGCGAAATATACAAGAATGAACGGTATTGTGCAACTTCTTTAGCTATACTCGTAACTCAGCCATTTTCTCAGACAGATTTCGGTAAGTCAGCCGTAATTACAGGCTAAGTTATACTCGTAAATTAGTCGTCTGCTCATAACTCAAGCCATTTTCCTTAAATCAGCCGCAACATACCGTAACTCAGCCGTCATTATCGCTGTAGTGCTTTACGGTTGAGTTATTTAATACACGTCATCCATTTCTGACGTGGCGAAGAGATTTTTCTGACGTGGCGACGCGATTTTTCTAACATGGCAATGACATTCTTTGTAATTACGTTTTTTCCTATAATATATAATGAGGACATGCTCGATATAAAAAATAGACCCGAAATATGATAGTAATAAAAATGTTTTGTATATTTCAGATAATATTACCTAAAATATATAACATCTCAATAAATTTTTTTTTTCTTATTCTCATATCTTCGTTTTGTTACCTCAACGTGGATTTTAAGTTCTCATATCCCAATACAATGTTAGTGGGTTGACTCTTGTGCACTCTATGTTGAGTCCAGCATTGTTAAGAAAAAGCTGGAACTCGTATGAAAATGGTTGCAATTATATTACTGAATCATGTGACTGCCAGAATCTCATACGAGAAGTAACATAAAGACGAAATGGAAAGTTCGACAGTTTATTGGTAAAAGCAGAGCAAAACTATCTAATACGAGAACGAGGACAAAAGACAAAGACTCATTACCTGCTTCAGAATTCTTATCTCTTCGTACTTTTTTTTTTCTTTGGGAATCGATTGGCCACATGATTGTAACTACTGGAGTAACTTTCTCTGATTAATCCAAACTTTTATGCAGTGCAAAAAGGGCCAGCACCTACTGTAGTTGACAAAAAGTAAATAAAAACTTAAAATGGTCAAGTATTGATTATGCATAACTAAATAATGACCCATGTGATACACTGGTTAAGTGATACGTACCTTTTTTAGAAAATTTAGTAAAAATTTCTGTAATTATATGCAGATATTATGATGTATACCAACTATGAACATGTTTAGATTTTAACCCTCAAAAACTCACTTATAATAAGATTTTTTTAGACTTATAATAGTTACAAATTATGTGGCTGTGTTAGAAGATATCATAATCCAAAATTCAGGTTGTTTGTATTTCTATAGATTAATTAAAAACGTTGAAATCTTCTTTTTTTTTTGGTCAAAACGTTGAAATCTATTTCAGGTTATTATTGCTAAATTGCTAGGAAAAACCTTTTTGAGATACATTTTTTAAAATGCTTATTTCTGTCCATTTAAAATTTTGCAATTTTTGTATTTTTATGACCAATTTACCTTTATTTGAGCAGTACTAAAGTCAACAAATGAAAAAGTGAATTTTCCCGCATGTAATCCCATAACTCCGCAATTTTTGGCGAGAAATGTGGCCCCGGAATTTTTGGCTGGAAACGAGCTTCTGCAATTTACAGAAATTAAACATGGTAAAAGTTTATCTAAACCTTATAAATACCTTATAAAATGATTTTGAAAGGTAGTTATAAAGTTTTTATAAACTATTTATAAAGTTTTACAAGGTATTTATAAGACTTTATAAGGTTTTACAAGGTTATAAGGTATATAAACAGTATTACAAGGTATTTATAAGGTTTAAAAAATATTTAAACTATTTTACAAAGTTTTACAATGTATTTATAAGGTTTTAATTTTGTTGTCTGGATATTCTTTGTTGTTAGTAAAAGAAAGATAATTTAGTCATTTTATACATAAAAATGTTAGAAAAATGGGCATTTTTGCAATTGTTCCATTATTATATACTAACATATTGTGGAAAGGTTTCAAAAATACTTATTCCCCAATACCAATTATGGAATATTTTTTATCTCTAAAACTTTATTAAAAATACCACTAAAACATGATATTTATCTAAAAATGTTTGTAAACTTATAAAAAGTAGAAAAATACTTGGGTTCACCAGTGAATCCTTTTATTCACACTGTTTTAACCAATCAAATTTTGCCACCTAATAAAAAAAATATATTATTTATATTTTTAACAAAGCTAACGATATATTATTGAAAGGGGAATGAAATGGTTGAACTTTTTAAAAGTATTTATATTTTAATATGAGTAGTTTTACTTAAAACATCCAATAATAGTGAATTAATTAAATAAATTAGAAAAGCGAGAAAAGCACAACATATTAAAATTAAATACCTAATATTAAATATAACTAAATCTATATTTATATTTAGTTAATTTTATTAGAAAAATTAAATGAGTTAAAATTGAAGTAAGTCCACATATTTACAATTTTATTAATATTATTAATAAAGTAATTTAATAAACACATTGAGTTATCGGTTCAATTCGGTTAACGTTTGGGTTGAAAAGAAAATAACTGAATGGTTGTAGTGTAGCATTCGATTTGGTTTGGTTCGGTCTGATTTGGTTTAAATGTCCACCCCTAAATCTCAAAGTGTTTATTGTATTTAGAAAATATTTTTTGTAACATAACTTGATTGGTAATATATTATTTTAACTGAATAGTATAATAGCGGGTTAGTGGGATGATTGAATAACAGTAAACTGAACTAAATCACATTATCATTTTTACTATATATATATATATATAAGAATCATGTAAGGATGTGTTGTTAGTAGTTAAGTTCACTTGACTCCAGTAAATTGTGTACAATAGGAATAAATAAGGGACATTGTCAATCGAAAAGATATTTAAAGAAAAAAAAAATCCTATTATTTCACCAACCATAAAAAAGTTAAAAGCTAATTTTAATACATGAATTGACTTCAATAGACTACTCGGTCGTCGCAAACCATCGATCTAAATTCTGAAACCAACCTACTATAAAACAGTCCGAGAGAGAAGCTAGCTAAATCATTCTAGTTTTGTTGGAGCTTGACGAGAAGCACAAATCGAGGAAAGAAACATACATAGATGGCTTGTTACACCTTATTCATATTCCTTTTCCTCTTTTCATTCCTCACGAGCTCATCAGTTTGCGCTCAAAATCCTACTTTTGTTGCTTATGACTGTCGGAATGAGAGAAATTTCACAAGAAATAGTACTTACTTTACTAATCTAAGAGCCCTTTTGTCCTCTCTCTCTTCTCGCAACGCCTCATACTCCACCGGATTCCAAAACGCCACGGCTGGAAAAGACCCCGACAGGGTCACGGGACTTTTCCTGTGCCGTGGAGACTTATCGCCTGAAGTTTGCCGTAGCTGCGTCAGATTTTCCGTCAACGAATCCTTAACTCTGTGTCCAAACCAGAGAGAAGGCGTGCTCTATTACGATGAGTGTATGCTTAGATTCTCTGACCGGAATATTCTCTCGACCGTTACACTAGGTTGCTGTCTCGGTGCTGTGGCCTACGGTAGCAACCAGGATGTTCCATCTAACCAAGTCCAACGATTCAACGAGGTGTTGCTGCTCACCTTGAAGCAAGCCGCCATGGACGCCGCGGAAAGTTCTAGAAAATTTGATGCGAGAAAAGCCAATTTCACAGCATCTCAGACTCTGTACGGACTGGTTCAGTGCACTCCCGATCTGACAACAGCAGACTGCTATACTTGTCTGCAAAAAGCCATTAATCAATTAGTCACTAACAAACTTGGGGGAAGAAGTATTCTTCCGAGTTGTAGTTCGAGATTCGAGATTAGCCCATTCTACAACGAAACGACCGTTATAGCCCCACCACCTCCGGTGTTAGCTCCTCCACGACCTGGTTAGAGCTCTCTCTTCTTCCTATATATATACATATTTTTTTTTAATACCTGCCACTGATTTCTCGAATTTAGCAATTCTAATAAATGGATAAGTTTTGTCCTTTTTATGGATAAGGTCAGTCTGCCATTATCTGATCTTAAGCCAATGATCTTTGAAACACAGGGAAAGGTGCGAAATCAGACTTATTAGTCTTACCGATTGTTGTGTCTATTATAGTGGTTCTTCTGCTTTCCATAGCTGGCTATCGTTTCTTTGCAAAGAAGGCTTATGATACCGCACCTGCATTTGATGGTAAATATTTATATGATGAACGATCTATAATGGGTCTGATATTCTTACTAAGACTTTTTCGTGGTGCACAAGGAGATGAGGGAGCAACGGCAGACTCGTTGCAACTCGATTACAGAACAATTCAATATGCAACTAGTGATTTTTCAGCGAGGAACAGGATTGGTCGAGGTGGATTTGGCGAGGTTTACAAGGTACTATTACTACTACTTCTTTAGTTAGCACATGAGGTTGTGTGTATTTTTTCATAAGCCAGCGCATTTACAAGGATGATGCTGATGAAAATGGTAGGGTACATTTTCAAATGGGACTGTAGTCGCAGTGAAGAGACTTTCGAAAACATCAAGACAAGGTCAAGAAGAGTTCAAGAACGAAGTTGTAGTTGTTGCAAAGCTTCAACACAGAAATCTGGTTAGGCTTCTCGGGTTTTGTTTAGAAGGAGAAGAAAGGATACTGGTCTACGAGTTTGTTCCCAACAAAAGCCTTGATAAATTCCTATTTGGTCAGTTGCGTTCCATTTTTTGTTCCAGTTGTTGTTTTAGCCATTTCTTGAAACTTGGGGTTGCGGTAATGGTAATATATGAACGTGCACAGATCCTTCAAAGCAAGGTGAGCTAGACTGGACTCGGCGTTACAAGATTATTGGAGGGATTGCTAGAGGGATTCTATATCTTCATCAAGACTCACACCTCACAATTATACACCGTGATCTCAAAGCCAGTAACATTCTCCTAGATGCAGATATGAATCCGAAAATCTCTGATTTTGGAATGGCAAGGATATTTGGAATGGACCAGTCTGCAGAGAACACAAACAGGATAGTTGGAACCTAGTAAGTCTTCCCCTTAACTTCTGATGTTTGGTGGACATTTTTTTCCAAAATACTTAAAAAGAGTTTTTTTTTGTTGTTGTATTTCAGTGGGTACATGGCTCCTGAGTATGCGATGCAAGGTCAGTACTCAATAAAATCAGATGTCTATAGCTTTGGAGTGACAGTACTTGAGATAATAAGTGGCAAGAAGAATAGTAGCTTCTACCAGATAGATGGCGCACATGACTTGCTCTCATATGTAAGTTTAGAGGCAGTCAAGTTTCATATGATCTCTCTTACCAAAAAAAAGTATTGAATAATTGATATTCTAGGCTTGGAGGCTTTGGAGGAATGGGACATCGTTAGACCTTGTGGATCCGGTTATTCTACATAATTGCCAAAGAGATGAAGTGGTTCGATGCATCCATATTGGTCTTTTATGTGTTCAAGAAGATCTTGTAGACCGTCCAACCTTATCAGCCATCGTTCTGATGCTCACTAGTGACATTGTGACATTACCGGTGCCTAAGGAACCAGGGCTTTTCTTTCAGAGTAGACCCACAAAAGACCCACTTGATTCAAAACAATCCATCACCAATTTATATCCTCGTTGAAAACGAAATTTTTACCTTCATGCGTAAATCAGCTGGTGGTATTTAGTTGTAATTGTTTTTGTATGGTATTGTAACCAAATCGTTCAAAACGAAATGTTTACCTTCATGCGTAACTCAGCTGGTGGTATTTAGCTGTAGTTGTAATTGTTTTTGTATGTTATTGTAACCAAAATACATATGTAAGAGTGACCTAATCCTCTAAAAGCCATGATAAGTCAATAAGAGAATTTGAATTGTGTGGAGAAAGAGTTGAAATATTCTATAACCCTTTTTGAATTTTAACGTTTCAGATAGAGATGATCACATCATCCTATGGTCGCCGATTTGAGTGACGCTTTGAAGAGAATCATATAATTATATAAATGCTTTGGTCCCTTTCCCCAGGATGTATGGGCCTAGACGTAGAAGTTCTTGGTAGTTCAAAAAAAATGTCATCTATATATAATAGCAAACCCATTTTTAGGATCAATTTAAATCTAATAGATGAGATTGTTTTTATATCTCATCTAAAGATTTATATTTGTTAATGATCTCAAAAGTTGTAATGTTTTGATCCAACAATTGTATTTATTAGTTGTATCTTCAACTTTCAATGTTCGCAATTGTTAGTTTTTCCAACTTTTTGTTTCGCACTTTTTTTTTCACACCTATATATATATATATATAGTTTTTTATGAAAATTGATTTTTTTTTCTCTGAGTATTGTGTCACACTTCCGAGTTTAAAAAAATATAAGTATTGTTTTATTTTAATTTTTAATTGAAGTTGATTCACTCACCTTCGTTAAAATCTGAACTGTTTTATTTTTTTTTTATCTTTTTTGGTCAAAACACTTGTATTTCATTACGTAAAGGAGTTAAGGTTCAAACAAGCATTGCTTAAGTTACAAGATAAAAAGGCATTCCTCAATGCCAAAACAACACGAGTACAAAGTAAAGATAGGATTAATCGGCAATGGGTTATTGAGAGGTTTGAGCCAAATTCTTGAAGAAACTTGGTACATGTGAGGTCAAGATTGTAGTCAGGCTCTTCCATGAACAAATCAATGGATGAGGAAATAGCCAATGTCATGAGCCTAGTTTGCGTTAGTAAAGGGGTCATAGCTGCACTTCTCACCGGTTTGAGAAGGTCTACAAAAGGTAGTCGCTTGACAATATTTCGAGCAAGGTTGAATGTGCTCTGAAGCTTGGAGATATTAATGAACTGTTTTATTTATTAACTCATTTATTCAACCTTTGTTTGGTGTAGTTTTCTATCTTATATCCGCATTGATCATCTATTCCAGGTTTTAATCTAGGTAATTGCTAAGATTTTTATTTATTTGTTAATGATCTAAAAAACTGCAAGGTTTTCTTCCAAATAATTTTGTCAGTTCGTCGTACCTCTAGCTTTCAGTGTTCACATCTATTAGTTTAGATCTATCTTTTTAGTCAATTTAAGTTAGTTGTAGACGCTCACACCCTGCTTCTCTTATTAATTTTTGTAAATATCGACAAAAATGATTAAAATTTGTTTTATGTGAAAATCTTTATATATATTAATCGTTGTTAACATTGTTATCTTTTTGTCACTGAATCGATTTTTGTATTTAAAACAAAAATATTATTTGATTAATTTGGTTGATTCATGTTAAGCATTATTTCTGAATTTCATACGATAAAGTTAAATGATTGTAATAAAGTTTTCACTTAAAATGTGAATTATAATTGTTAGTCATTTCAATGAGCCAATCTTGTTCCTCTGTTGTTGTTGTCAAAAAAAAAAAATGTTAGTCATTTCAAGTTTTCACTTTTCAATGGGGCAAAGCAAGGGTGGAGATACCTAGTTGACAAACTGAATTTATAGGTAAAAATAGTACAAACCAAATTTTGTAAAGTGAACACAGAATATGATATGTTCGTTATAAAGAAAGTAATTATGAAGACGGCAGAAACAGAATCAACATGATACTACAAAGTACGAAAGTCATATTTGCCTCCGACTTGGAATTGGATATATAAAAGATGGATATGTTGGTTCTTCAACGAGGTTCTAAATGAGTGAACGAAGCATCATCGACTGACCAAAGGAAAGAACTGTCTGGATTGTTTCCACTTCTGAAAAAAAATCCAGGCTCTCGAGGGGCTGGTAAAGTGATTATGTTACTGGTGAGCATCAATATGACTGTACTCATTTCCGGGCGATCTGCATGATCTTTCTGAAGACATAGCAGCGCAATATGGATGCATTTAATAACTTTGTTATGCTGATAGCTCTCCTCAATAGCTGGACCGACGATTTCTAATGGTGACCCATTTGTCCAGAGTTCCCAGGCCTGATGTAATAACCAGTCAATGAATAAGTACTCACAAGTCTGATCACAGTTTGAATAAGTTCACAATTCTGGAATTTGGTTGGTTTGGTACTCACATGTGCGATCAAGCTGATAGCATAACCTTCCTTCTCACAAAAACAGTTATTTTTCTTTCCGCTTATAATTTCAAGAATTATGACTCCAAAGCTATAGACATCTGATTTTATCGAGAAATGACCATGCATCGCATACTCTGGAGCCATGTAACCACTGGGACAATAAAAACAGAGAGAGAACTTAAGATTACAGGCAACAAAATAGATTAATAAAAAAGGGCTATCAAGGGAAATCGTATTTACAAGGTTCCAGCAATCCTGCTAGTATCACATTGAGTTTGGTCCATTCCCATAATCCTTGCCATTCCAAAATCTGCAATCTTTGGGTTCATATAAGAATCTAAGAGAATGTTACTTGCTTTAAGGTCACGGTGTATGATTGTCAGTCGTGAGTCTTGATGAAGATAAAGAAGTCCTCGACCTATTCCCTCGATGATGTCGTATCGTGTTGTCCAATCCAACTGTCCATGTTTTGAAGGGTCTGCCCATACCACACAAATACAAAATTAGCTATACCTTCTGCCAGTTCGAATTTTTAAAGCATGTCTATTAAATTTGACTAACCAAACAGGAAGTAATCAAGGCTTTTGTTCGCCACAAATTCATAAACAAGAATTTTTTCTTCTCCTTCCACACAAAATCCAAGAAGCCTAACTAGATTTCTATGCTGAAGCTTTGCCACCAGAACAGCCTCATTCTTGAACTCTCTTGCACCTTGCCCTGAGGCTTTTGACAGTCTCTTAATAGCAACTTCTGTCCCATTAAGAACAGCCTGCATATATAAATATGAATGAAAACATCACCTCACATGTGGATATCCTTCTGAAAATTTCCTTCCAAAATCACATATCAGGCGGTCAAATCAAAATACCTTGAAAACTTCTCCAAATCCACCTTGACCGACTATGTTTCTCTCTGAAAATTGATCTGTTGCAGCTTCAATCGTCTTGAAATCAAATTGCAGTGAGTTTGCATCTGTGATGTCAAGATTGGATCCTACATAAAGAACGTGCAAAGTTATAATGGTAGTTATTACAAAAAGAAAAAGGGGCGTGCAGTAGTTATCACTTTTTCTTTTTTTTCCTTACATCCAAAACAATGTGCGTCTAGTAAAATATTTGCAGAGGCAGAAACTGACTAAGATTTCCAAAATCTATTTTCAGTTAGTTTCACAAGTGAGACCGCAGTAGTACAGATGGAAAGGGCTGTTAAAAGTTTAAACACAAAACAACTCACCTTGGTTTGACTTTCTCCTCCTGCAGATAAAATATGCTAGACCTAGTACAGATAAGATAATGACGATGGGAACAACAATTGCCACGATGAGTCCTGCTGAGATTGACTCTCCACCTGCACAAGCCCGAATAGCAGGCGATGGTTGACACAAAGAAACATAATCTTATGTTTTTAGATGGTTTCAAATCTTCTTTAAATCAGGGGGACAATTGTAGACAACTTACCTCTTTTTGTTGTGTTTTTCCTCTGGTTTACCGTAGGTGGAGGGGGCAAACTAAGATTAAAAGCCTGAGAAAACGCATAAAGTTCAAACCTGAAAACGCAGCTGGGGCGAAAAACAAAGACACCTTGTTTTCCATGGCAACATGATTGATAGTCTCTGACATTTTGACTTAAACATATGTTGCAATCCCGTAAAGATATGACCGGGGTGCATTGCATTAATACGTATATATTCTGAACAGACGTCAAAGGAACTGATTCAGCTGCGTAGTACTTGCGTTCAGATGACGATGAAGTAGCTCCAGCTATCATACGACTTGTTATGTTCTCCCATAATCCATTATACATTGTAATATTGGACGATCTAATATCATCTCTGTTGTACTGTAGATACTGTGGTTGTATCTCAAATGATCTAAAAAACGAACGGTTGGAGTAACGTACCATACAAAGAATCCCATTTTCAGGCCAGACTAGGCCTTCTGTCTGGTTGGGGCATTTCTCAATTACCTCATTTGAAGCAAGCTCGATACAGTTTGAGCAAACCTCTGGTTCAGCTCCTTGGATGCACATCCCCATAGCATACACCCTATCGGATCCTTGTCCAACCGAAGTGTTGTAGAAGCCGCCTCGAGCTGAGACATTAGAAGCAAGAGAAGAGAGGATAAGACCACGGTTTTTGTCATACTGCTGGTTGGGTTTGAAGAAACCAGTTTTCCCGCATAGTTTTGCAGACAAAACAGGTTGTGCAGACACAACAGGAAAGCAAAAAAGGAAATTCCAGAAGACTGGCAAGAGATTCTTCAGTTTCATTTTCAAGATCATACAGATATGGTTTTTGTTGGGATAACAAACAAGTGTGTATCATAATACATTTATACTAGATTAAGACTGTACGGGTTGAAATTCATTTTATTTCTATTGTAATTTTTATAGAAAATAAAATTTATGTGATTGTTTTTTTTTTTGTTATAAGTATCCGTGCTATAACACTGGTTAAATTTTATTTTATACAAAATTTTGTATATTTTCTATTTTAAAACAAAATTTTAATATGTTGTATTAGTTTATGTATGTGAAGTTATTTCAATCATGTATATTTTACATCATGACTTGAATGTCATTATAAGACATAATTTTGTAAATTTGGTTTTTAAAAAGCGAGTTATTACATTATGATTAATTTAATATATTGTTATACTTTTTGTTTTAATATACTTGATTTCTTGAAATTCTTTCATATTATAGTGACATATTATTGACATTGCTATAACAAATTAATTTAGAATGTTTATAGTTTCTAACTTTTATATCAAGTTTCAATATTTTAAAAAAATTTCAAAATAAATTATTTAAAATTTATTATATTATATAAAATTATAAAATTCAACAAAAAATATGAAATTGAATTTAAATATTCAAATTTTGACCCGTTACTCAGTAAAATTTTTAATTCAATAGATATTATTTTTAAAGAATAATATTACTAAATCTTGAATATTTTATAGATTGAACCATTTATATTTGTTTTTAAAAATTCAACGTATGGTATATCCAAAAATAAAACTATTTTTAATTATAATAAATAATATAATAATTTATTTGTTTCACAAAATAGACTCATATATAAAAATGAGAGATGAAATATAATGATAATTAACAAATTAATATATTAAGTTAGGTATCAAAAGATTTTAATATGGATGAATAATTTAATAAAAAAAATTAATATAGTAAGTTAGATGATATCAAATGATTTTTTAGAATATTCTCTTTAAGATTTTTGGAAATAAATTAAAGTTACACCTACTATTTAACTTGTAATCAATTAATTTATCAATTAATTTATAATTTATTTGTAACTAACTTATTAAAATTATATAATCTACAAAACAATATCGTGTACTTTTGTTTTATTATAAAAAAGATTTACGTACATCAGGATCTGTGTAAAGTAAATTTCCTCTTTGCAAGTTGTCCATGACCCCATCGGTTCTTGTGTCTTAATCAATGTCTATTGGGTTGACTATTTCTGTTGAGTATTAATGTTAATAAACAAAGCTAGTATTAGGATATATGGTTTACCTGTTTCAACCTGGTTAGCATTGGTTAATTAGATATTGGTTTAATGTTGGTTTGGTGATGTGTTCCAAATTTATATATAAGGAGGTTAAGTGAACGTTTAATTTTTGAGTTTTTTTTTATGAATATCAAGATTTGATTCTATTACATCTCCAATCTCTCATTCTTTTATGTCTCCCGTGTATCGGAGTTATATAGCTGGTACTAGAACAAAAGATTGATGCAACAATTGGAGCAAAAAAAAAAAAAAAAAAGATTTGCAATGAGAAAAGCCAAAAACATTGGGAACAAAAAGAAAGGTACAAGAAAAAATGGTGACAAATAGGAAAATTCGTCCTTCGATTAGAAAAGTTTAGATCAACATTATTAAAGACGAAGACGAAGACGAAATAAAAATGCTAGTACGATGACTCAATAGGTGCTTCACAATTATTATCACTTTGGTATTTTTTTCTGTAACCAAGAGACACTCAATAGCTGCTTCACAATTATTATCACAGGATATATGGTTCACCTGTTTCAATCTGGTTAACTTTGGTCAATTAGAGGTTGATTTAATGATTTAATAAGGTTTAGTGATGTGTTCACAATTGTATATATAAAGGTTAAGTGAACGTTTAATTTAGTTGAGGTTTTTGTAACAAACATTTAAGGTGATTATTACCAATTGACAATTGAGAACGAGTAGAGATGCTCATATTTTTAGGTGGTTAGGATTTAGATTTTACAATTACAACGAAATTATATGTCGGTTTGAGTTTATAAATAAGATGGTTAGGGTTTAGATTTTACAATTATAATAAAATTATATATTGGTTTGTTTTATAAAAAACAGTTTAATTTTTTAATTTTATAATAATGTATTCATATTTTATTTTTTTTTATTTTATAAAGAGGTGAATAAAAGGGGTGAACAAAAAGCCAAAAACATTGGGATAAAATAACAAAAAAAATGCTACAAGAAAGTCGTCAGAAATAGGAAAATTTCGTCCACTGAATGGAAAAGTTTAAATCAACACTATCGAAGACGAAGAAGACGAAGACGAGGAAGAAATAAAAATGCTAATACGAGGACTTTATAGCTGCTTCACAATTATTATCGCTTTGGTATCTTTTCATATCTTTTAGTACATTTGCCTCCAGATATGAAAACTAGTCTAATGTGCCCACGGGCCACGGTATTTGGAAGGAAAAAGAGACAAGAAAACATTAATTCAAACAATTAATGAAACGCCACTTGAAGGATGTTTAAGTCAATTTCTGTTATTTATTTATTTATACTAATATTTTTGATACATATTTTGTGCCCGAACTTTTGTTTTGTGAACAACTAGGTAACAGTCCGTGCATATGCGCGGATTGCTATATTAATTATGTTATTTAATTTTAATTAATTTAATAACTATAAAGTATGCAAATATTTTTAAAAATATGTCCTTTTCACCTATCTATTTTCAAAAATATCCATTTTTAAACATGCAAAATTAGAAAGTTGTATAAGATTTTTAAGATATTTCTAGATATTACCTACTACTTAGAGACTCATTCAAATATTGATAAGGTTTTGAAAGGTTATTAAAAGGTATTTACAAAGTATATATAAAATACACATTATATATATAGGTAGTTTATGTATATTTTTCTAAGATTACACATATTTCAGTTTTTAGTGGCATTTTTAATATAAAATTTTTAAAGGCGTATTTTTCAAAAGTGGTATTAGAAAAGAGGTTTGAAATATCAAATAATTTTCATTACAATATCAAATTATATAACGTATTTCAGTATAATTATACATGCATATTTCTCGAATATTTTATTTTTTATTGTTCAGCTTGCATAATAGGCCCATTTATGAAAAAATGTTATAAATACCATTTTGTTGATACATCTTCTCAAAGATACCACTTTTTGTCATTTTCATTTTTGCCCTCTTTCAAACAACTATAATGTGTTAAATTAATTTCTGAATTTTTTTTTTTAGATTTGGATTCTCTATTTTATATTTAGGATATAGTTTTAAGGGGGTAGAGTTTAGTATTTGAAGTTTTGGGTTAAAATTTAGTTATGTTGTATATTAAAAAGAGTACTATTGAAAATGGACAACGAAAAAGGGTATTTTTACAAAAAAGTATAGTGAAAAGGGTATTTGTGCAAATGCCCCTAGTTTTATTTGGTATTTTGACCATTCAAGCTAAAACAAATACTGTGTATTGTACATAATAAAAATGAATATTTACTATGATATTCAAAAATTCAGTTTAAGTTGTTCATATAAACTAATACATAAACTAAAGAGTTAAATTTATTGAAATCCAAATTCAGTTTAAGTTGTTTATATGAATTAAATACATTCCCAATAAAATCATATGACGTGCAGTCAAAAATTCCCAATAAAAATTCCATAGATTAATTTTATCTTTAATTTCTTTTATATTCTATTTAATTTAAATTATATTTCTAGGTTTAATTCTAATTATTTTCTCTTTGTAGTACAACTGGATTGGAAATGGAATATCAAATCTTCTTTTATATAGAAAAATCATTAGATTACAAAACTTGAATTAAATAAACATAATAATAATCTTTATATAATTATATGTTGGATCACAAGAACTAAATAATGGTGAGTATACTAAAAATGTATTTAAAAATTTTGGAGGTAAGAGAGAATTAAGGAAAATTAATTTAATAATTGTATTAGAATAGTTTATTTCCTTAAAACATTGCATACTTTTACAAATAAAATAAATATGTAAGAAATAATCAAACATCTAGATAAAGAAAAAATATGATTTCTTTAGCTTGGTTATCTTATTTTACAATGATCAAAATTCATATTTGTTGAATCTGCATGATAAGGTTTTTTGTATAGCCATCAAATTTTTATTATACATATGTAATTTAAAATTAAAAATAATATGAAAACAAAGAAGGAATGAAGCAATACATAAAACAAAGAAATAAAATTGAAAACACAATATAAGATATATCCAACAAAATATATAACTAAACATTTACAATGAGTTTTGAACCCATGCAAAAACATAAACAAAACAAAGAAAATATTTAGAATTTGAGATATGGTGGAGGAGGATGTGGGAATGATTATTTATAGGATTTGAAGTGGTAGAAGTTATATTTCTAAAATAATATAATTAGAGGAGTTACAAATATAATTGATAGTGTGTTTAATTGAAAATGAATGTAGGAAAACAATAGTCAATTCACAATTTATGTATTTTCAGTTACAATTTAGTAGTAAATAGTGATTTAAATTATGAATTTATGTATATGATTAAATGTGTTGAATTTTAAGTTTAATTAAAAAGAAATATTATGTTTAAAACATTAAAGAGCAAATTGACCATTAAGGAGAGAGGGAAACTTTACTTTTATATATATGTTAAATTGAATATTTACTATGATATAAACTAAAGAGTTAAATAATTAAAATCCAAATTATGTTGTATGTAACAAATTAAATATATTCCCTATAAAATCATATGAATTGCAATCAAAAGCTTTATATAATTATATGTTGGATCACAAGAACTAAATATAATGATGAGTATACTAAAAACATGTATTACAATTTTTTTGGTGGTAAGAGAGAATTAAAGAAAATTAATTTAATAATTGTATTACAATAGTTTATTTCATTAAAACATTGCATACTTTTACAATAAAATAAATATGTAAGAAATAATCAAACATCTAGATTAATAATCAAACATCTAGATAAAGAATAAAGATGATTTCTTTAGCTTGATTATCTTATTTTGCAATGATCAAAATTCATATATTTTGAATCTGCATGATAATTATTTTTGTATAGCCATCAAATTTTTATTATACATATGTAATGTAAATTTTTTGTTACCATATGTAATGTACAATTAAAAATAATAATAAGAAAACAAAGAAGAAATGGAGTAATACATAAAACAAAGAAATAAAATAAAAAACACAATATAAGATATATCCAACAAAATATATAATTAAACACTTACACTGAGTTTTCAACCCATGCAAAAACATAAACAAACAAAAAAAATATTTAGAATTTGAGATATGGTGGAGAATGATATGGGAATGGCTATTTATAGGATTTGTAGTGATAGAAATTATATTTTTAAAATAATTTAATTAGAGGAGTTACAATTATAATTGATGGTGTGTTTAATTGAAAATGAATGGAGAAAACCAATAGTCAATTCACAATTTATATAACTTCAGTTACAATTTAGTAGTAAATAGTGAATTTAAAGTATGAATTTATATATATGATTAAATGTGTTGAATTTTAAGTTTAATTAAAAATAAATATTATATTTTAAAACATTAAAGTTCAGGTGTTGACTGGTTCTCCCGCTACCTCCCGCAAACGCTGCGTTTGCGGGTGGTAGCGGTTGCTAGCGATTGGAACCAATCATACAAACCGCTTCCAATCGCTCATAATCGCTTCCAACCGCTTCAAACCACTGAATTCCAAAAGCTGCTTCCCGCAAGCGTTTGCAGTTCGGGCGATTGCGGTTGGAATTTTTTTTTTTTTTTTTTTTTTTTTTTTTTTTTGTAAAAAAACTTAAAGAAATCAATGATAATGATTTTTTTTTTTGTTATATTTTCTATTGAACCATTTTACTCATTAATGATGGGAGATAATGAAGTACGGATACGACTGCAAAGATTATAAAATAAACAATTAGAAGAAAATAATATTCCAATTAACAATAACCCGGAAAACTTGATGTAAATTTAATGACACATCGCACATAAGTTCAAAAAGTCTAAATAAATATAATATTTCATCAGAAATTTAAAAAAATAAGATTATTTATGAAAAATATTAAAACAAATCACCAGTGACCCTTCTCAACTATCACTTGACCATTCCTACCGATGCAACTACTGACCCACAATCTAAGAGAAAAGAGAAAAGATCTACGATCTAAGCATATGTTTTGTCATTTATCAAATTACTTGATTAAATTTTTGGTGAAAATCCAAATGAATAAAGGAATAAGTATTTCACTATGATTTTTTTTTGAATAATTATTATTTTTATAAATTTTAATTATAAATCAAGTTTAATAAAAATTTTGGTGTTTTTAAACATTTATATATTAGATATCACATTTATTATGTTCTAACCGCTATTGCATCCGCTAGTCAACCAGTCGTAAACCTCCCGCAAACGCACCAATTTTAAACCGCTAAACTAGTCGTTCAAAACGCTTAATAACGCTTGAAACCGCAATCGCCCGTTTTCGCAATCTTCCGCAACCGCAACCGCAACCGCAGCGTTTGAACCAGTCAGGCCCTCAAATTGACCAATAAGGAGAGAGTGAAACCTTACTTTTATCTATATATGTGATTTTCACACAAACATCATTATGTTTGAAACAATTAATTAAAGTTCATTATTCCAAATTGATTATCATCTAAGCTTATTGTCACATTCTTTATGTACTCTGGTTGTGATGGAGTTTCGTTGTAAAATGGGTAAAAGTCGTACTCAGCAATACAACTCGGCCAAATCAGTCTTCCTCCAGTTCCGTTGATGGAATTTTGCAGACAACTCTAGCAGTTTTGTCTTGTAATATTAGGAGTGTGCACTGAAGCAGCCGGTACAAAGTCTAGAATGCTGTCAATTCTGTCTTTATCGTATATAATTTGCTAGAAGGGTTGGCTGCGTGAATGGCTCTAGTTTATGAAAGATTGTTTAAGAACTCAAAATAAAGAATAACTCTCTTTATTAATCTCACAGGAAACTCACTCAAAACCTTTAAGAAAACTTTCTCTCAAACTCTCAAACACAGTCTATCAAAAACTATATGTGATGCATCACCCCGCAACACTTTATATAGAGAAGCACTCTTTGCTAATTTCCAAATCCAAATTGGAAAACTAACTTATTAAAATTTCCTAAAACACAAATATGTATATCTAGCTTTTCTCCTAAATATACTTGACTTTAGCCTCAAGCTAATTCAAGCTTATCCAACAATGGCAGCTTTGTTCATCGTGGACGACACGAGACCTGTGAACCGGTCTATTTGATTTTGAATAGACGAAATATTATTGGTGTTAGTCATGATTAGTCATCCTAATGGTTGATAGAATATTCTTGTGAGAGTATCTTAATATTTTAAGAGTGTAAACAATAAGAGGGGGGTATTGAACTTGGATTTGGTAGGATTTTGTAGGATTTTAATATTTTAGAATTTTGAAAGATTTGATTGAGTTTTTAGGAGATTTAATTAGTTTTTAAAGTTTTTATATTTGAAATACAAGAAAATGAATGAGATTCTATAAGGCCATATTTATCGGTGGATCAGTTAGGGTGATCTTGGGTCTTTTAAAATTGAAATTAATTGAATAGTACCCATAAGATCAGCCCAATTGATCTTGAATAAGATCAGTTCTTCATCTGATCTAAGGGCCATGTGTCACTCTCGGAAAGAAACTTTCGTTTTATTATTCATTTCTTTCGAACATAATTTTGTTCTTCTTCTCTCGCGAAAAAGAAAAGCGAAACGGCGAGAGATTTTTTTTCCCTCACCGTCGTCTCCTCTGTCCGGCCATTGAAACACCGAGGCGACCGATCTCCTCGTCTCCTCGTCTCCTCGTTTCCTCGTGTCCACCGATTCTCGTCGTCTCCTCTCTCTCCTCTGTCTCGCGAAGTCTAGAGATCTCCTCTGTGTCTCCTCTGTATCTATCAAGTCCTGAAAATAAGGTAATTCTGGAGATTTTGAGATGTTCCGATTCATGTTCTGTAGCTGAATTTAAGATTACTCTAGGGATTTTGATTGCTAATGTTAGTGATATGCATTGTTTGAATCTGTGATTTTGGTTTAGGAATCAACCATTTCAAGCTTGAGGGAATGGTTGGCTGATCCAACTGTAGGAAACAATGCTACTATTAGGTTGGTTGCTGGTACTATATTCATGCATGAGGAAGATTATAACGAGGCTCTCAAGCATACTCATTCTGGAGGAACCATGGATCTGTAAGCTTGTTGATTTTTCTTTTGTTGGATCTTGGCTTAGTGATTCTCACACTACAAGAAAACATGGATTTTACGACTACAATTGGCGACTATATATGTAGTCGTCATTTTTGGCGACTAAGTAGTGACTATTTAGCGACTATTTTACGACTACAAATATTTGGTCATATATTAGTCATTTTTTAACGACTGCATATGTTAGTCGCTAGTTTAGTCGTAATTTAGCGACTATTTTATGACTATATTGCACACCAAAATATGTAGTTGCTAAATAGTCACCAATTTAGCGACTAATATGCGACTTATAGTAAACGGTCGCTAAGAAGTCGCATATCAGTCGCTATTTAAGAAAATCATAATTTTCAAAATTTAATCCCAAACCATTAACCAAACCCCAAGACCTAAATCATAAACTCTAAATCTTAGAAATTAATTCATAATTCATAAATTCAAAACTTAACCCCAAATCATAAACCTATACACCAAACCCTGTACTTTAAACCCTATATCTTAAATTTTAAACTTTTATAATGTATAGTATATAGAAATTAAATTATAAACCATTTAACCAAAATATAACCATTATGTGTATAAAATTAAATCTAATCTAAAACTATTTAGTGTATATATATAATTTAATACTTCCAAAAACTATTTACTTATAAAATTTATTAAATTAGTCATTGTAAAATCTGAAACTAATTGTTGATAAAAAAAAAACATAAAACTATATCATTTAGTCTGGGCTTTGAGAGGCTTTTGTACCACTTTGGATTTTGATATGAATTGAAAATTGGCCAACAAAAAAAAGAAATAAAAATCAACAAACAAAGAAACCTTCACCAACCTGTGCCTCTATTCCTCACACTACACTTAGAAAAAAAAAATCATCATCACTCTCGAAACTCTTTCGGAGAAACTCTCACTCTCATTTCTTCGAATCGCGATGACTCTGTCCGGCCAAACCTCCGACCGTATCTCCAGATCTAGAAGGGAAACTGGTTTCCGTGGGAGAAGGTTAGTTTGTTCTATCTCTATTTCCCCCTTTAAATCTGATTTTGGGATTAGGGTTTCTGGTCTACGTTTGTAATGACCTTAATCTTCGAATTGGTTTGAAGACGACATATAAGAAGCAGAAGCTGAGAGGTGAAGCGGAGGAAGACGGCATAGAAGACGAAAAAGCTAAGCCGTGGATTTATCGACGAAATTAGAAGTTGGGATCTCAAAACCGGGAAAGATCTGCTTCGATTCAAGTCGTGTGCTTCTCCGGCGCACAGCCGAAAACTTGGGTCGACTAAAGAATCAATTTTTCTATCAAGCAACAATGGGTCAAGTTCTCTTTTGCTCTCACACCTATCCTCTCCGACGTTCTTGAAGGCTTAGTAGTTGCTTTCATTTGTTATCCCTTCTTTTTTTTTTTTTTTCTTGTTCCGCTGTAGGAGCATAGATTTTCACTTTGATTCTGCTGAAAACGAGTTTGATTTATCTGCTTGATATCGGTAGCCAATGCTGATGTGATCCACTTAGTTGCCTTTTCGCGTTTCTCATCCCCTGTGTGATTGCAGATGAGGGAGGATAAGAAGTAGAAGAATGATGAAGGAGAAGTGAGGGAAGGAGTAGCGCATCAATAGCTTTGTTGCCACGCGGGTATATCTCTTGTCATTTCTTTCAAATGTCTAGCTCCATCTGTTTTGGTCTCCATGGAGGTGGGTTTCTTTTCTTTCAAAAATCCTGGAACTGCTTTGTTATTTCATCTTTTCAGAATTCTTGAGTACTTATGTGCAAAATTTTTTTGTTTTTTTTTTGCTTTCTTTGGTGGGTTTCTCTCAGATCAAGTGTCAGCTGTTTTGGTTGAGTCTTGTGGCTTAAAGAACTTAAGGCTCAACTCGGCTCTCCTCAGTGTCACCAAAGTCACCGAAGGTACTCAAACTAAGCTCTCTAAAAGCATATCACTTCTTTCACAGAGTCACCTCAGTTTTGGTGATTTTATATGATAAAATCTGGTATGTGTGTGTGTTGGTGTTTGTGTTTGTGTCTTTGAAGCTTATGGTTTGAACATGTGATTTTTGTTTACTATATTATTTTGTTGTTTGTGATCAATAGACTGGATTTGGAGAAGCTTGAAAGCGGTTGGCTGGAAGAAGATAGGTAAAACCCTTATGTTTATTTTATTACTCTTGTATTACTCTTCAATTCTTTGAAGTCACATTGTTGCATGCGTAAACCATCTGATTCAGTGTCCTATTGTTCTTAGGTCGAAGATGATGTTTGGCTTACAGAGAAAGCCACAGCCAAGCACACTCTTAGACAGAGCTCATGATGTACAACTTTATTTCAGAGCGTAAGGTAAACTTTCATTGGTTAAGACATTTTCTTATCCTATTGTATCTTTCGCTATTAAGGTACAATATATATACTTTGCTACTTATTGCTGTGAGACTTTTATTAAATCTGTCAAAGAGTCATTTGTTTAGAAGCCTCTGTTGTAATTTTTGTGAGGCTTTTTGTTGAATTTGTCAAGAGTTATTTGGTAATACCGATCTCTAGACACCTGTTTTATATGCACTCTTTAACTTGAGTCACCATTGTCGATCTTCTTACTCACACTCACGTTTTTAAGCTAGAAGACATGTTAGTTATAGTGAATTGCTTGTCCCGATTGTTTCTCATTTCTAGTCTCGATTTTGAAATTGTGTTATATTGATAATGGGAAATGAGTCCCCATGATACATTTTTTGTTTGTTTGTTCTGAAGGTACTTGAAGAAATGAGTTGCTCTTGGAACATTAATGGGAACTACCTAGGCTTCAATGATGGAATACAAAGCAATTGAGAATGTGCTACAAACCATTTATTATGTAGTTTTTCATCTATTCTTATTTTTAGTTATGATTTTTAATTTTATTTTGTAATACAATTTTTTTGTAATCATGGTTTATAATAATAAATATAGTACTCAAAAAATAATGTTTTAAAACATTATTCATAATTTAAATATATTTAAAACAATTAATAAAATATATGTAATTTGTATAAATACTGTATAAATACTGTATAAATACAATAATGTATAAATACTTGAATACAACTATAGTCAGTAATTAGTCGTTAATTAGTCACTAAATTTGGTGACTACATTATGACTATTTTGCGTTGTCGTAAAATAGTCGTAACGTGGTCGCTAAATTTAGTGACTATATTATGACTAAATTTACGACTACGCAAAATAGTCGTAATGTAGTCGCTATTTGGCGACTAATTTTACGACTATTTATTTTAGCGACTCTCGATTTACGACTACTAGTTTTAGTCGCTATTTAGTCGTAACACACCGTTTAGCGACTAAATAGTGACTAATAGTGCAGTCGCTATTTGCCTGTTTTCTTGTAGTGTCAAGCTATTACCATTACTCGGTAATTGATTGGTGTTTCTGTATATTTGTAGGCATGCTTTGAATGTTCAGATATTCATAAAGATGCATAGGTCAGATTATGCTGAGAAACAGCTGAGAGTGATGCAAGAGATTGATGAAGACCACACACTCACTCAACTCGCGAGTGCATGGTTGAACCTGGCAGTTGTATGATATGACTATCTACTTCTTTTTTTTTCCCATATAGTGTAGAGAAGATTGTTAATGTGTTTGCTAATGTTAAACTGTTGTATGATCTTAGGGGGGTTCCAAGATACAGGAAGCGTATCTAATCTTCCAGGATTTCACTGATAAGTACCCAATGACAAGCTTGATCTTGAACGGCAAAGCAGTTTGCTGCATGCATATGGGTAATTTTGAAGAGGCTGAGACTCTACTACTTGAAGCACTCAACAAGGTGAGTGATGAGCCTCAATCCATTTCTCTCATGTCACCGGATATGCTGCACTTGCTTTATCAACTATGTTTATACTATAAAACTCCTTACAAGAAGTCTATAACTTCTTAATTATTCGTTTATTGGAAAATGGATATGTCCTTTTTAAAACTTCTTAAAACTCCTTACAAGAAGTCTTTTTTTGCAGCCAGCTGAAACTTTCACATCCTGAACATGTCCTTGTGAAGCGAAAAGCATCAGCTGAAGATAACTTCGAGAGAGCACTTCAATCTTTCGCCTGAAAGTACCTCAAATCTCATGGAGTCGATAAGCTTTATAATCTACCAGAAGAACATCATTATCTTACAAACTTTGTCTTGACATTATCATATATGAACAGTTTTCCGGATGTGTTGCATTTAACTTTGATTTCTCATTGAAGCTTTTGTTGTCATTGAGTTTTAAATCCAACAAGAGTAGAGAACTTTAGGCGAAGTTATATACAAACACAGAGCTTGATCCAATTTTTGTGAACAAATAAAAGAGCCAGTGAAGCTTATATTATTATGACTAATTAAAGGAGTAAATTTAATTAAATAAATTGTTTGTCTTGTTTAATTAATTAAGTAATATGTTTGTTTTTTTTTGAATTTTAGTAAAGTTTTATAAGTTTGCAATTAAAATATTATTTTATTTATTTTTATAATTGTTATATGTTTAAGAATATTAATAAACATTATATTATTAAATAGTATTAAACATTCTTAAATTATTTATTAAACATTAATCTATGTATTTATTAAACATTCTTAAATTTCTATAAGAATATTATATTATTAAATCTTAAGATCTTACACATGTTCTCCCAATAACTAACTTCTTAACAAAAGTTTTTAACTATTGATCTTACATTATTTTCACAATATTTATACTCTAAGAACACCCTAAACTGATTTCCCTATAAACATGTCCTAAGATTTTGTTATTAAACTTAGATGATTTTAGAATATTTTGGAACCAAAAAAAAGGTGTGATCTCGACATCTCGTTTTACTCTGTAAAATAAACACAGACTCTCTAATGTAGTACTCTCTAAAATAATCCACAGAAAGGACAAAGTGTTTATCTTTTTAGTATTGAACATATGGGCAAATTGATATACTTTGAGTGTTTGCGTTGCTTGGTGTGCTCTATTGCAACAGTCCTCAAAATTCGTGCATCAATCTGCAGTCGAATCAATATATATATATAATATGGTTACGGTTAGACTACACAAAAGACATGAAAATAAAGATGATTAAGCAGCAAAAATCTAAAACAGTGTCAAGTAAGTGAAACTATTTGATCAAAACTAATATCCATAAATACAGCAATTAAAAGAACAAAGATAGATGCTTTGNCCTTTTTAAAACTTCTTAAAACTCCTTACAAGAAGTCTTTTTTTGCAGCCAGCTGAAACTTTCACATCCTGAACATGTCCTTGTGAAGCGAAAAGCATCAGCTGAAGATAACTTCGAGAGAGCACTTCAATCTTTCGCCTGAAAGTACCTCAAATCTCATGGAGTCGATAAGCTTTATAATCTACCAGAAGAACATCATTATCTTACAAACTTTGTCTTGACATTATCATATATGAACAGTTTTCCGGATGTGTTGCATTTAACTTTGATTTCTCATTGAAGCTTTTGTTGTCATTGAGTTTTAAATCCAACAAGAGTAGAGAACTTTAGGCGAAGTTATATACAAACACAGAGCTTGATCCAATTTTTGTGAACAAATAAAAGAGCCAGTGAAGCTTATATTATTATGACTAATTAAAGGAGTAAATTTAATTAAATAAATTGTTTGTCTTGTTTAATTAATTAAGTAATATGTTTGTTTTTTTTTGAATTTTAGTAAAGTTTTATAAGTTTGCAATTAAAATATTATTTTATTTATTTTTATAATTGTTATATGTTTAAGAATATTAATAAACATTATATTATTAAATAGTATTAAACATTCTTAAATTATTTATTAAACATTAATCTATGTATTTATTAAACATTCTTAAATTTCTATAAGAATATTATATTATTAAATCTTAAGATCTTACACATGTTCTCCCAATAACTAACTTCTTAACAAAAGTTTTTAACTATTGATCTTACATTATTTTCACAATATTTATACTCTAAGAACACCCTAAACTGATTTCCCTATAAACATGTCCTAAGATTTTGTTATTAAACTTAGATGATTTTAGAATATTTTGGAACCAAAAAAAAGGTGTGATCTCGACATCTCGTTTTACTCTGTAAAATAAACACAGACTCTCTAATGTAGTACTCTCTAAAATAATCCACAGAAAGGACAAAGTGTTTATCTTTTTAGTATTGAACATATGGGCAAATTGATATACTTTGAGTGTTTGCGTTGCTTGGTGTGCTCTATTGCAACAGTCCTCAAAATTCGTGCATCAATCTGCAGTCGAATCAATATATATATATAATATGGTTACGGTTAGACTACACAAAAGACATGAAAATAAAGATGATTAAGCAGCAAAAATCTAAAACAGTGTCAAGTAAGTGAAACTATTTGATCAAAACTAATATCCATAAATACAGCAATTAAAAGAACAAAGATAGATGCTTTGATCAATATCTCACTGCTGGACTTGGTAAAGTTGTAACTTAAAATAAAGAGACCAGTTTGGATTGACAATTCTCTAATTATAGTCAATTTAATGGAATCGAACTCCGATGAGGAAAGTCGAATTCCAGTGAGTAACTCAAAATTATATTTATAAAACATTTTCTAAATTCATAAACCATAATATGTTCTCTTTGCTGCTCACTTCCTCATTTTGCTTAAGTCTTTTTACGTTCATCTGAATTTTATATTGAAAATATAATATTACCTAATCATCCATTATGGTTTTAAAACTTTTTGATTATGAATTTTTTTTATTAGAGTTTTAAATTTGTTTTTCCTAACCAAAAATTTATTTTGAAACTCATTAACAACATCCTTTATAAAAATTGAATTTATAAAAAAATCTTATTTTTGCACAAAATACTTTAAACTTTGGGAGATTTATTTAGATGTGATACATTTTAGGTAATATTATCATAATCTACAAAAAAAAAAATTATTACTAGAATATCTCGGGTATTTTCAAGATACCCAACGTGCCCTTGTTTTATGTTACTGGAAAAACGTAATTACAAAAATGCCACTGCCACGTCAGACGCCACGTCAGAAATCGCTGATGTGTATTAAATAACTTAGTTGTAACGCGTCACAAAGGTAATGACGGCTGAGTTACAGGTATGTTGCGGCTGATTTATGGAAAAAACATTTGAGTAAGAGCGGACGGCTGACTTAGAGCATAACTCAGCCCAGCGTTACAGCTGACTTATTAAAATCTGGCTGAGTTATGCTCTAACTCAGCCGACGGGTGAGTTTTCACCCGATGGTTGAGTTGTCAAAATTTTGGCTGAGTTATCACTACGACACGGCTGAATTAACTTTTTCCGGGTGGCTGAGTTATGAAAAACGACTGACTTATGAGATGTAGTTACAGCTGAATTATGGTTAAAAACTATAACTCAGCCGTGATAGGCTGACTTATCGTACAACTCGACCATTTCACGGCTGACTTAGTAACAAAAGATTAATTACTAGAATATTATTCAGTTACGGCTGACTTATTAAACGATACGGCTGAGTTACATATTTTCAGTTGATGAAGCAGCTGAATTTGGCTGCCATTTTTTTGCTTTTTAATTACTGTAATGTTATTCATGTTGTGACTGAGTTATAATTTGTTTGATGGCTGACCTACTACGTCAGACGCATCATCCATGTCAGCATTCCATGTCATCATCTTTCTTCTCCGAAAATACGAAACGTCGTTCCTTCGACTCTTATTCTTACATGGTTTTTACCTTCTTCTTCACCTTGTTCTTCTACTATTTCTTCACTTTCTTCTTCACCTTGTTCTTCTACTTCTTCTTCACCTTGTTCTTCATTTTCTTTCGTGGATCCAGTTCCGATACTAGTTGTTTCTGGTAATTGGGTAAAGAAACAGAGATATGTATTTAACACCGACGATAGAGGGTGTATAGTTGTGCAGATAGATGGAGGCACAACACACGACAAGCTTGTGGAGCTTGTTCTTGAAGACTACGGATTGGACGCGTATAGCCATGAGCTAAACGCATGCTCTCGATGTAAACAAGTTGGGCACAGTGCGAAAACTTGTCCGATACAGTATTATTGTAATACATTTGTTTTATTTTGTGCAATAACTCAGGCGTCAAGCATTATAACTCTTAATCGACGAGACCTTTTGTTTTCCGCTTTCATATTATTCCTTGTGAAAACTCAGCCACAAAGCATTATAACTCAGCCGTCATATGAATCAACGAGACCTTTCATTTTCTCGTAAATACTATAACTCAGCCGTCAAGTAATATAAATCAATTGTTTGCTTTCAGATTATTTATTNAAGATTTTGTTATTAAACTTAGATGATTTTAGAATATTTTGGAACCAAAAAAAAGGTGTGATCTCGACATCTCGTTTTACTCTGTAAAATAAACACAGACTCTCTAATGTAGTACTCTCTAAAATAATCCACAGAAAGGACAAAGTGTTTATCTTTTTAGTATTGAACATATGGGCAAATTGATATACTTTGAGTGTTTGCGTTGCTTGGTGTGCTCTATTGCAACAGTCCTCAAAATTCGTGCATCAATCTGCAGTCGAATCAATATATATATATAATATGGTTACGGTTAGACTACACAAAAGACATGAAAATAAAGATGATTAAGCAGCAAAAATCTAAAACAGTGTCAAGTAAGTGAAACTATTTGATCAAAACTAATATCCATAAATACAGCAATTAAAAGAACAAAGATAGATGCTTTGATCAATATCTCACTGCTGGACTTGGTAAAGTTGTAACTTAAAATAAAGAGACCAGTTTGGATTGACAATTCTCTAATTATAGTCAATTTAATGGAATCGAACTCCGATGAGGAAAGTCGAATTCCAGTGAGTAACTCAAAATTATATTTATAAAACATTTTCTAAATTCATAAACCATAATATGTTCTCTTTGCTGCTCACTTCCTCATTTTGCTTAAGTCTTTTTACGTTCATCTGAATTTTATATTGAAAATATAATATTACCTAATCATCCATTATGGTTTTAAAACTTTTTGATTATGAATTTTTTTTATTAGAGTTTTAAATTTGTTTTTCCTAACCAAAAATTTATTTTGAAACTCATTAACAACATCCTTTATAAAAATTGAATTTATAANACTTTAGGCGAAGTTATATACAAACACAGAGCTTGATCCAATTTTTGTGAACAAATAAAAGAGCCAGTGAAGCTTATATTATTATGACTAATTAAAGGAGTAAATTTAATTAAATAAATTGTTTGTCTTGTTTAATTAATTAAGTAATATGTTTGTTTTTTTTTGAATTTTAGTAAAGTTTTATAAGTTTGCAATTAAAATATTATTTTATTTATTTTTATAATTGTTATATGTTTAAGAATATTAATAAACATTATATTATTAAATAGTATTAAACATTCTTAAATTATTTATTAAACATTAATCTATGTATTTATTAAACATTCTTAAATTTCTATAAGAATATTATATTATTAAATCTTAAGATCTTACACATGTTCTCCCAATAACTAACTTCTTAACAAAAGTTTTTAACTATTGATCTTACATTATTTTCACAATATTTATACTCTAAGAACACCCTAAACTGATTTCCCTATAAACATGTCCTAAGATTTTGTTATTAAACTTAGATGATTTTAGAATATTTTGGAACCAAAAAAAAGGTGTGATCTCGACATCTCGTTTTACTCTGTAAAATAAACACAGACTCTCTAATGTAGTACTCTCTAAAATAATCCACAGAAAGGACAAAGTGTTTATCTTTTTAGTATTGAACATATGGGCAAATTGATATACTTTGAGTGTTTGCGTTGCTTGGTGTGCTCTATTGCAACAGTCCTCAAAATTCGTGCATCAATCTGCAGTCGAATCAATATATATATATAATATGGTTACGGTTAGACTACACAAAAGACATGAAAATAAAGATGATTAAGCAGCAAAAATCTAAAACAGTGTCAAGTAAGTGAAACTATTTGATCAAAACTAATATCCATAAATACAGCAATTAAAAGAACAAAGATAGATGCTTTGATCAATATCTCACTGCTGGACTTGGTAAAGTTGTAACTTAAAATAAAGAGACCAGTTTGGATTGACAATTCTCTAATTATAGTCAATTTAATGGAATCGAACTCCGATGAGGAAAGTCGAATTCCAGTGAGTAACTCAAAATTATATTTATAAAACATTTTCTAAATTCATAAACCATAATATGTTCTCTTTGCTGCTCACTTCCTCATTTTGCTTAAGTCTTTTTACGTTCATCTGAATTTTATATTGAAAATATAATATTACCTAATCATCCATTATGGTTTTAAAACTTTTTGATTATGAATTTTTTTTATTAGAGTTTTAAATTTGTTTTTCCTAACCAAAAATTTATTTTGAAACTCATTAACAACATCCTTTATAAAAATTGAATTTATAAAAAAATCTTATTTTTGCACAAAATACTTTAAACTTTGGGAGATTTATTTAGATGTGATACATTTTAGGTAATATTATCATAATCTACAAAAAAAAAAATTATTACTAGAATATCTCGGGTATTTTCAAGATACCCAACGTGCCCTTGTTTTATGTTACTGGAAAAACGTAATTACAAAAATGCCACTGCCACGTCAGACGCCACGTCAGAAATCGCTGATGTGTATTAAATAACTTAGTTGTAACGCGTCACAAAGGTAATGACGGCTGAGTTACAGGTATGTTGCGGCTGATTTATGGAAAAAACATTTGAGTAAGAGCGGACGGCTGACTTAGAGCATAACTCAGCCCAGCGTTACAGCTGACTTATTAAAATCTGGCTGAGTTATGCTCTAACTCAGCCGACGGGTGAGTTTTCACCCGATGGTTGAGTTGTCAAAATTTTGGCTGAGTTATCACTACGACACGGCTGAATTAACTTTTTCCGGGTGGCTGAGTTATGAAAAACGACTGACTTATGAGATGTAGTTACAGCTGAATTATGGTTAAAAACTATAACTCAGCCGTGATAGGCTGACTTATCGTACAACTCGACCATTTCACGGCTGACTTAGTAACAAAAGATTAATTACTAGAATATTATTCAGTTACGGCTGACTTATTAAACGATACGGCTGAGTTACATATTTTCAGTTGATGAAGCAGCTGAATTTGGCTGCCATTTTTTTGCTTTTTAATTACTGTAATGTTATTCATGTTGTGACTGAGTTATAATTTGTTTGATGGCTGACCTACTACGTCAGACGCATCATCCATGTCAGCATTCCATGTCATCATCTTTCTTCTCCGAAAATACGAAACGTCGTTCCTTCGACTCTTATTCTTACATGGTTTTTACCTTCTTCTTCACCTTGTTCTTCTACTATTTCTTCACTTTCTTCTTCACCTTGTTCTTCTACTTCTTCTTCACCTTGTTCTTCATTTTCTTTCGTGGATCCAGTTCCGATACTAGTTGTTTCTGGTAATTGGGTAAAGAAACAGAGATATGTATTTAACACCGACGATAGAGGGTGTATAGTTGTGCAGATAGATGGAGGCACAACACACGACAAGCTTGTGGAGCTTGTTCTTGAAGACTACGGATTGGACGCGTATAGCCATGAGCTAAACGCATGCTCTCGATGTAAACAAGTTGGGCACAGTGCGAAAACTTGTCCGATACAGTATTATTGTAATACATTTGTTTTATTTTGTGCAATAACTCAGGCGTCAAGCATTATAACTCTTAATCGACGAGACCTTTTGTTTTCCGCTTTCATATTATTCCTTGTGAAAACTCAGCCACAAAGCATTATAACTCAGCCGTCATATGAATCAACGAGACCTTTCATTTTCTCGTAAATACTATAACTCAGCCGTCAAGTAATATAAATCAATTGTTTGCTTTCAGATTATTTATTGTGATAACTCAGCTACAAAACATTATAACTCAGTCATCATATGAATCAACGAGACCTTTCGTCTTCCCGTAAATATTATAACTCAGCCGTTAAGTTTTTTTTTTTTTTTTCGGGTTGTGACGTGGAAAATCGAAAATGATGTGTATTTTTTTTTTTTATCTTTTTTTAATGAGAATCGAAAAACTAAACCCAAAGGATAAATTGTAATTACACTTAGGGCACTAAACATTTGAGCAATTTTTAGAAGATTGTTAGATATGAGGAATAAACTAACTTTTGGATAACATTTGAGTAATTCTTTCTTAAACTTTTGGTTTACAATATGCCCCAAAAAATTGATGTCTTAATTTTCGGCTTCACTTGCTTGGCCCATGGGTTGGGCATGTTCCTCTATTTCATAACTTGGAGCACACTCAGCAACCACTTCAAAATTACCCTCCGATTTGAGTTTCTTAACCTATTTCAACAAGAAGAATATCCTTTCCCCATAATTATAGATCAAACATACATTTTTTGAACATAAACTGCATAGACACATTCTCTAAAGCTAAATAAAACTAGTACTAAGCACATTTTTACATTGACAAGGTTAAGGCATACCAGAATAGCTTTAAGATGAATTGGACTCCATTACAAGAGACAAAACTTGGGAGCTTGTTGAAAAACCCAATGGGGTGATGCCCATAAAGCTAAAATGGATCTATATAAAGTTGAAAGACATGAAGATGGTTCAGTGAACAAATATAAAGCAAGAATTGTGGCAAAATTAAAGCTATGTGCAACAACAATGTGTAGACTTTTACGAAGTGTTTTCACCTGTGGCTAAAATCGAAACTATATGACTACTCATAGCTCTTTCAGCAACAAGAGGCTGGTAGATACACCATATAGGCGTTAAGACCGCTTTCTTGAATGGAGATTTGAATGATCTGGTCTATGTAATTCAACCTGAAGGTTTTATAAAAAAAGGAGAAGAGGATCGCGTGTACAGGCTTTATAAAGCGTTGTATGGCATGCGTTGAGCTCCAACAGCTTGACTCGATTTTGTGTCTCAAAGGACATGTCCTTTAAGAGATGTTCAAAGGAGCCATTGTTGTACTTCAAGAAAGATAAGAAGGACATCTTTATCGTGGAAATATATGTTGATGACTTATTCGTAACGGGAACTTCGCGGAAGGTCACAAATCAATTTAAGAAGGATATTTCAGAAAATTTTGAGATGTCGGCCCTTGGAACATTATTGTATTATCTTGGTATAGAGTAATTCAAGGAGCTGATGGGATTAAGATAAAACAAGAAGGCTACGCTCAATGAATCTTTGTAGATACTAAGATGGAGTTGTACGTGTAATTTGACTCACATACCAATGGAGTCAAATTTCGTGATCTCAAAGGCTGAGAAGGAACGAGAGATTGATGCCACAAGGTACATAAGAACCATAGGATACTTGAGGTATCTTATTCACACTCGACCATACATGGTGTTTGTCGTAGGAGTCTTAAGTCGTTACATGCAAAGTCTGAGAGAATCTCATGGACAAGCTCTTAAACACATTTTAAGGTATGTAAGAGGAACCACCAATTTAGGTCTGTTTTTTAAGAGAGATAGGTCAAGGAAGATCATCAGATATAGTGATAGCCAGAGCCGTGCCTACGTTAGGCAATATGAAGCCTTCGCCTCCGGCCCCATTTTAAGAAAAAACATTCAATAGCTTATGAGTTTGTTTACAATGTGCATTTACGACAAAGTTTTATTATAGAAAATAGAAACGTTCAAAATGAGTAAATGCTTTTATTATTTTTCTCTTAACCTTCTAAGTTCTAAACGTGATGTTTTAATAAATTGAGTTTGTGATTTTTGTTACTTTTGAAATTAGTATTGTTGTTAGAAATTAAAAAGAAATATTGAAATAAAAACAATTAGTTGATACAAAGTCGCTTGATTACTCATATTAGGTAGTAATTGATAACATTTTTGAGTTATATATGAGTAATGGCCCTAACTCAATGGTAGTTTTCCCAAAAAAAAAATAGTTATAAACCACTGGTTTTGAAATTTTGGTAAACAATCTTTTAAAACAAAAAATATGTTTTACAAAAAATATTTTATTTTTATTCTGATTCTTTGTTCACTAAAGATGTCATTATTATTATAAGGTTTTTTTAGGATACCGCCTCCGGCCTTCTCATCTCTAGGTACGGCTTTGGTGATAGCAGTCACAATGTCGATGTCGACGACGGAAGTAGCACAGCATGTCACGTCTTCTATTGTGGTTCATCACCAATAACATGGACCTCACAAAAGCAACCTACAATAGCGTTATCTTCGTGCGAGAAAGAATTTATGGCCTGCAACAAAAGCCGCAAAGCAGCCATATAGACAAGAAGGTCGTACGGAGGATGGACAACAAGTCAACCATTGCTCTCGCCAAGAATCTAGTATTTCATGAAATGAGTAAGTACATATTTTCGAAATATCATTTCATTCGTGAATGTGTGGAGAATGATCATGTCGAAGTGGAGCATGTGCCAGGTGAAGAACAAAAGGCGGATATACTCACTAAGCCGTTGGCCAGATTCAAGTTCAAAAGGTTGAGGCTAATCGAGTTTCCCGAAGTTCAAGTTGAAAATATGTGAAAAAATGTTGTGTAATTCCAATTACTTGAACGAGAAAGGCCCTGTTCGGGAGGCAGTCGCTGCGACAGCAGCCGGCGATCAAAATTTTTACCTACAGATCTCTTTTATCTCTTGTTCATCTCCTTTCCATCCTTCAAAATCTCTGTCGCAGCGATCAGTATTTTAGGAATTTGGAGTCGCTGGATTAAACAGCTACAGAACTCATCCTTTAAATCATTTTAATTTGAACTAGCGACTGTCGCTGATTTTTTTTTTTCAGATCTGTAGATTCAAATCAAATTACTATTACCAGAAATTTACAGGTCTGTACTATTCCATCTTCTTCTGCCATTAACGACACAACCC
This sequence comes from Camelina sativa, assembly GCF_000633955.1. Taxonomy (NCBI): domain Eukaryota; kingdom Viridiplantae; phylum Streptophyta; class Magnoliopsida; order Brassicales; family Brassicaceae; genus Camelina; species Camelina sativa. The sequence goes on along the minus strand of NC_025691.1, from coordinate 31,598,582 downwards.
AGCTTTAAAAAAAAAAAAAAAATCAAAACTCTTGTCATTGAAAACCAGTCGCTACTAAGAGTCGCCGCGACAGCCTTCCGAACAGGGCCAAACTGTCTCTTAGGAAGTTGGGACTTTAATCTCTTATGCCCTTATGTCCAACATATCATTTTACACTATCCACATTTTTTCTATATACCCTTGTACCTTTACAATAAACATATATCTCTGTTTTGCCCTTTTTATTTTCTTTTTATATAATTTAAACAAACTATGTATTTATATATATTTGATAAAAAAAACTAAAAAACAAACCAATCAAATTAAAACCTAATCGCATCTCCTCCTCCCCATCCGTACAACCCACGCATCTCCAATTCCACCATTGAAGCTCCATTGAAGCTCGTATTCAGGTAATTTCTGGGTTTATTCTACTGTTTTTGTTCAATTTCAACGTGTTTGAAACTTGTTTATAGTGTAAGAACAAGTGTTGATGTTAGATTTGTACAACATTTGTGTTTCTATTTGGGGATATTGTTTAGATTTCTTTTAAATTCGTGTTCTTGTATGTTTATTGGGTTCATCTTGTTAATTTCATTTGCTCAAGTCTATTAGACTCAGATTACGTTTATAATTTATGGATCTAGGGGTTGAATCGAGCTAGATGACATTAGGTTTCCTCGTATCTGCATATTTAGGTACAACTGATACAACTAGGACAACTGATACAACGATTACAACTGATAATGAATAGAAAGCGAGAAATATTCTGATGTTAGGGAATTTTATTCTATTTTCAGGGGATAATGAATAATAATCTTCGCACATTCATTCATTTTGATTATGGGGGTAATTATTTGAACAATGGAGATGAAATACAATGGATTTCAAGAGAAGATGTTCGTCATGCTCTTTTGATGAAGGCACCTATTGGGGAGGTTACTTTTTCTGCATTGGTTGATAAAATATGCAGAAAGATGATGGTAGATGCAGCGACGAAGATGAAATTTAGTTACATTCCAGTTTCAGTGAAGCCTAAGAAACCAATATATATCTTCGATGATGATGATGTTTCGTGTTATCTAGAATGGAATCAAACTGAATTCAATGTAATGCATGTGGAGTTGGAAAAAGATGACGAACAAAATCATGGTTGTGAGCAAAATCGAGTTGGTGAAACTGGTGAAGTTGGTGAAATTGGTAACGTTGGTGAAGTTGGTGCAAGTAATGCGGAGGAGTTGATTTCATGTGCAAGGACTCGTATTGGTGATGGTATCATGACTCTTTATGCAGGTGAAACGTTTGAACATAATGAGCTGGTTCGAAACGATGACAATGTCGCAAGTGAAGAACAAGAAGACGTCATTGTTAACGATGATATGCTGCAAGTTACAAAGGTACATTTGGAATGGGAAGATGGTGTGAATCTGACAATAGGTCAAGAATTTGGAAGTAAGAAAGCAGTACAAGATTTAGTTGAAAAATGTGCACATAAGAACTGTTTTGAGTTTGTTATTGTGAAGTCGGATCCGAAGTTGTACGTGGTAAAATGCAGTGAATCAAAAAAGGGTTGCAAGTGGTATTTACGAGTTGCGAAGCTTCAGAATTCAGATTGTTTCTCGGTTAGAACTTACAACAAAATTCATACGTGTTATCGTTCAACAGCAAGTACAAACAGAAACAAAAGGAAAGGCTCACAATGATTAGTAGCATCTGTTTTGCGTGAGGAATATCCATGTAAGCTTAAGACTCCAGTTCCTAAATATCTCATCCCTTTGATTCAAACAAGAGTTGGTGTTAAAGTGTCATACTCCACTGCATGGAGAGGAAAAAAGCAAGCTGCTAGTGAGGTTCGTGGTAGTCTTGAGGAAAGTTACAAGATGTTGTATTCTTATATGCACATGTTAGAGGTAGTGAATCCAGAAACTGTCTCATGTGTGGAATTAGACGAAAAGAATAATTTTAAGTACTTATTCTTCGCGCTGGGAGCTTGCGTTGAAGGCTTCAAGGCTATGAGACAAGTGATCATTGTGGATGGAACCCACCTTAAGACTGCACAAGGTGGAGTGCTTATTGTTGCTACAGCTCAAGATCCTAATCATCATCATTATCCTATTGCTTTTGGTGTAGTCGATGGTGAAAATTACTTAAGTTGGAGTTGGTTTTTCAATAAGTTGAAATCAAGAGTACCAGACGCCCCTGAACTTGTGTTTGTTTCTGATAGAAATCAAAGCCTTATCAAGTCAGTAGCTGAGGTGTATCCATTGTCTCAACATGGTTATTGTATATATCATTTGGATCAAAATGTGAAAGCAGCATGCAGTAACGTCAACAAAGACACCGTTGGAAGAAAATTCATAGAATGTGCTAGGTCTTATACAGAAGGTACGTTCAAAACACTTTATCATGATTTTAGGATAAGGTATCCTGCTGCAGCGGTATATCTAGATTCACATGTTGAAGAAAAAAAATGGGCTAGATGTTATTTCCCAGGAGCAAGATACAATATAGACACCAGCAATTGTGTTGAATCTATTAATGGTGTTTTCAAAGACGCAAGGCAATACTCGCTCTTACCAATGATCGATGCTATTGTTGGGAAATTGGCTGAATGGTTTAACGAACATAGGAAGACTTCTGCATCAGTACCTCCATCGCAGATAATGGTGCCTCTTCTTGAGAAAATATTGCACTAGAGATGTGAAGAAGCGAAGTTGCTACTGGTGTATGAACTAAACAGCTTCTTATTGGAATATAATGTCATTGGAGCTGATGGTAGCGGTTATTTGGTAGACCTAAAAAACAAAAGTTGCTCTTGCAAGCAATTTGATATTGATAAATATCCATGTGTGCATGCAATAGCTGTTGTCAGCGAAGCATCTAAGAGTGTTGATAATGAGTGTGAACTACATGATTTATGCTCCAAATATTATCGGATGGAACAGTGGTCATTGGCGTATTACCGGACAATATATCCAGTTCCCCATATGTCTCAGTGGATTGTACCGGAACACATACAACAACTGTTTGCCTTTCCTCCACCTTATGCCCTGAAAAAAGGAAGAACCAAAACAAAAAGGTTTAAATCGGTTGGAGAACATGGGAAAAGGAAGAAAAGATCTATGGGACGCATGTACGAGTACTTCCAGAGTGGTGGTAGTACTGTATAACTGTATGTTCTGTTTTTTGTTGTGAAACTCGTTTGTTCTGTTTTTGGTTATCAAACTCGTTTGTTCTGTTTTGGTACAATTGACTGTAACAGGAACAACTGTGGTACACCTATGTTATATCTAACTTTAAGCAATTTTTCCCCGTGGTACAACTAAGAACAACTAAGGTACAACTACATGATATTTAAATTTTAGTAATTTTTTTTCCGTGGTACAACTACGAACAACTAAGATACAACTATGTTTAAGTTTTGTTTTCTTAAATACTAAATTTAACTATATGATTTACAATTATGGTTGCTAATGAAATGAAAGAAAAACTAAGCTTTTAACTTTATAACTTATGCAATTTAAAAAACTATTCCTAATACATTTGATGTTCCTACATATAGAGACAATATTCCTTATACTTTGATTGTTACTTTGTAAATTTTAACCAAGTAATTATGTCAAACATGAGAACAAGTTATTTGACACAAATTTTCAAATGAAATTGCATTAAATGTACTTTAATCACGTATTATCAAATGTACTACTGCAAACGATCCTTTTAAATTAAGGTACTACTGATAATTTGATAAAACAACAAAAGTACAACTATGTTCATGCATTTACAACTATAAGCTTGAGTACAATTACTTGATTTCATGACCATTATTTTATTAATTTATTGAACTTTTTGACCAATATTTTATTGACCAAGTAGAACTTTTTGCCTTTTTGCCTTTTTGCCTTTTGTTGACCAATGTACTTTAGTTACGTATTACTTGATTTTTTACATTTGTTGACCATTCATCATTATTTATTTTATTCATTTGTATTTAAGTTCTTTATTTTTTAATTTTATCGTTATTCTTCTTCTCCTCAATTGTACCTAAACTGTACCAGTTGTCCCAAGAATTTTTTACTCATATAGTTGTTCTTATTCATTATTTTATACTCAGTTGTACCTAACCTGTTCCAGTTGTCCCAATAGCTTAAGAAATACATTCATCAATCCGAAAATCCTGAGTCCATCAAACAACACCAACAAAAAACAAAATGAAAACAACACCAACACTAACATCATTTTGCCTTCAATTGTTGACCTTTCTTCTTTTGCCTTGTATACGGACTCTTAAGGTACTTTGAAGGTTCGCCTACTCTCTTCCTCTTCTGCGAACGTGTCTTAACCATCTCAACATCTCTTTCTTCGCCTCCTACTGCTGCTGCTTAATCTTCACCACTCATCTCAACATCTCTTGATTCGCCTCCTATTGCTGCTTCTTCTTCACTACCCATCTCAACATCTACTGCTGTTGCTGCTTCTTCGCCTCCTATTGCTGCTGCTTCTTCACCTCCTACTGCTGCTGCTGCTTTTTCGCCTCCTACTGCTTCTTCTTCTTCTTCTTCTTTTTCTTCTTCTTCTTCTTCACTAGCCACCTTATTACCACTGTCTTCTTCACCAGACATCTCATCACCATTGTCTTCTTCTTGTTGTTCCCTAGCCACCTCATCACCATTGTCTTCTTCTTCTTGTTCCCTAGACATCTCAACACCTCCCTCAAAACCACCATCATTCTCATATCCAGACCCTCTAAAATTGTCACTAGCCATAAAATTCAGTCCATCCTTATTCAACATCTTTCAACCTTCTGTCCAAGACACTAATCTTCTTGTTGATTTCAGTAAACCCTGCTTTCATCGCTCCCATTACTTTCTTTTCAAGCGCTTTAAGATTGTTCACAAACCTAGAAGTCTGTGGCGGGATGTTTTCCTCTTCTCCTGCTGCTTCTCCTTCTTCTTGTTGCTGCTCTTCTCTCCCATTTTCTCCTCGAGCAGACACATCTAAATTATACAGCTCTTTCCAGCATATCTTCTTCCTTTCTACACATAGGCGATGCTCCCAACTCTCAGCAATTGGATCACTCGATTGTATCTCCTCATTTTCTGTGATGCGAGCCATAAGAGGGACCTCAGACAATTCAGGTTCCAAAATGCTATGAATTTCCTGTTGAATAAACAAACAAAATGCTAAGATTTCTAAATCTAAAACAAACTTTAGATCACTATGAGAAACAATTTATAGTTAAGGAGAAACACTTACCGTTGTAGATCCAAGGGCGTCATTTACATCTTCAATTGGGAAGCCTTTCATGTGACTATACCTCCACTTTTGTTTGCACATTCTTGGACAACCTGGTTCTGCTCCTACCACATCCACTTGAAACTTACTCTTCAAATCAGGAATGCACTCACACGCCAATATCTACAAGTTACATTAAACCATAAGATACAACAATTATCTACACAAAATGCTTCACAACAATTAAATTTTACCTCCAAAGGAGTTAAGAAACCCGGAAAACACCAAGTTGACTTCACACGCCCCTTAAAACTATCCATCAAACGGGAGATATTTGTAATACTTTCGTCAAATGTGTATCTCCCCCACGGAAACGTTTCACATGCATATAGATCATCCACAATTTGAAGCATAAAATCATCGATGTAGCCATACTTTTTTCTAGGTGAGATGATAGTGCTTAAGAACAAGAGCACCGCCATCTTTAACCGGTCTCCACATGCTTTCATTGAATGTAGCTTTCTTCTCACATCTTTGATTCTTACCACAATTTTTTTCGGCTTTTTATTTCCTTCTCCTTCTTCTTCTTCTTCTTCTTCTTCTTCTCCAAAATTCCTTTTCACAAACTCATCACTCCCCAATTTCTTAAAGTTTGATGGATAGATACGACAGTCTAATCCACAAATGAGGCCATGCTCCCTAAGCGAATATCGAACAGGAACGCTATTCACCACAAACCAACAGACTCTATCTTTCTCCATACAAACCATGCGAAGCAACAACAACCACATACACGTATACCTATGGTTCTCCTCCTTATGCATGTGCCAAATGTGCTTAAACTGCGAGTGTGAGCGAAACCAATCCTTCTCCGTTTCCGTAAGGATTTCCAAGTCTTTCATCGTTTTGTTCTCTTCAGACCTTGATTACAGCCTACACCACTTTGTATAATTTGTTTGCTTGAAGTAAAACTTCAGAGGTGGTATTGGTTGGGTCTCCTCTTCTGTATCCTGCAAAACAGAATTGTAATAAATAGTTGTACTAAAATGTCTAGTTGTACCAAACAAACTTATATGTACTAAAATGTCTAGTTGTACCAAACAAACTTATTTGTACCAAAACACAACTCATTCAATTTCTCAATTCCCGCTATATCTACAAACCTAAATCAAACCCGCTCCATGTACAAACAAAATCAAACTCTAGTATCTCAATTTCTCTAAATTTCACTCTAGTTACCTGTGGATGCGATGGAGGAGACCTCTGTTCCTCGGATTCTGTTTGGGATAGATCCTCATCATCTGGCGGCTGAGGAGGATCTAATGTTGGCGGAGGAGGAGAACCTTCAGTTTGTGGAGGAGGAGAACCTTCACTTGGCGGATGAGGAGAATTTTCAGTTCGCGGAGGAGGAGGATCTACTGCCAACGAAGGAGGAGGATCTACTGCCGACGGAGGAGGAGAAGCTTCAGTTTGCAGAGGAGGAGGAGTTATTGCTGGCGAGGGAGGAGCTATTGCTGGCGGAGGAGGAAAACTTGAAGTTCGCGGAGGAGGATCTTCAATTACGGGATTCTTCTTCTTCCTCTTCTTCGAATTTGTACCATTTCGAGTCTTAGGACCCATTGATATCACTAGATTAACAAAAAAAACACAAAATTTAAGAGAGTTCGTTCGTTTGAGTTTGAACCCTAATTTTACAAAACAAAAAGACTTACCTTTACCGAAATTGAGGAAAACGACGAGAATTGATAAGATTTTGAACAAATAGAGGAGATGCCCAAGAGATTTTGGAGGATATTGTTGAAGAACAGAGAATTTTGGTGAAGAGAGGGAGAAGGAGAGAGTCGGACAGTTAAAAATGGGGAAAGAGGATAAGCGAAGGAAACAAAAAAAAGAGTTGAAAAATGTTTATCCGAAATTGTTTGGATAACCCGAATATTTGGGTGGGTAATCCGAATGTTGCTGGTTGGGTTGGTAAATATTGGAAATCGTTAAGGTTATTTAGTATTTGACCAATTTTTTGATTAAAAGAAAAAAAAAAATTATTTATTATAACAAAGGTAAATTAGAAAAGAATTTGAGAGAGAAGGGCACCAGAGAATAAACTCCTAGGAAGTTGCTAGAAATAGAAATATAAGGATAAGTACTTAAGATTTGCGTAATAATAGTCCTATTAAGTTAAACAAGTAACTTTGTATAACAAGAGTCTGTGGAGAGATGTTCCTAAGACTTAGAGAAAGAGATTTAGTTTTGAGAGAGTTTATTGAAAAGTTGTTCTTTATACTTTCTAATTCTAAAACTATACCTTGACTAGAGCCCGCATCTAATTATGAACAATACTCTGATTGAGAGAGCAAATTCGATTTAGACATTGTCTTAACAAAAATAACAATTGCCCAAAGGAATAACACAAACACGTTGCAAGATGAAAGAGAGATGCAAAAGAAGCTTGGCATTTTGATCTAAATAATCAAAACCCAAGCGGAAAATCCAATAAGAAATAGTATTTCTGAAATACAATAAGAAAATGAATAACATAATCCAAATGAACAACACAAACACACACTAAAGGAAGACGAATGAGAAAGCAATACAAGAAGAAGAAGCGTGGATTCTGGTTTTAGATAGTGAGGAATCCCAATCCTGAATAATGGATCTTTAGAACCCATGAAACGGCAACTGAAAAATAAAAAAGGAAACGAAGTTAGAGACACAACCTATTCTATTATGTCATTTAATTTGCAGACGGATCATAACAGTCTAAACATGGTGCATATCTCATGTCAAACTAGAGCAAACTTGAAAAAGCAATAGTAAGAAGAAAGTTATTACCCTATCTAATGAAGGCATTAGGCATGAATCCATTTTCGGAATCTTCGTCCTCCCATTCAAGGTCAGTTTCCTGTTCTCGAGGACGCTTACCTATTGCAAATTCTTTAACTCGTGGGAAACTTGTAACAATTAATGGAAGCTTTCTCAGCTTTGGGCAGTCTTCAACATCTATCATTAACAGACGTGGAAAGGGGAGAGGACTCCAGTAGGTGCAGATTGTTAGCCCAAAAACGTTGTTTCTGGATGATCAAAATACGACGTTTTTAGTTTCTGAAATGGTGTAATTACTGTAAGATTGGTTGCTTTCTCTTTGTTTTGGTCGACAAGATTTGGAGAAAACAATGTCCAAGACTTCAAGTGAGTGTTAGTGATAATTGAGTTATGTCATCTTCTAAGAATATATAATCACGTATGTTAAGTGAAAAATGTGATCAAAGGGCATGACTTGTTGAAGATTCGTTGATGTCTAAAGTCACAAGTGAATATATAAAGTTTCATATTATTTGTAAATATAAATCGAATGGCTATTGAAGAAACCCGTCAAGACCTAGATCAGTGATGCAATTCGCCAACCTTTGATCATGTGACATTTGCTTCAAACCCATTTCCGTAGATATCGTTATGGAACTTGTAGATACTTCAAGAGCTGCAGCTCCTTCACTAAGCTTACATCTCCATGAACTTTAGGAATTCGTAGTTTCAAAATTCTTAAACTCGACAAGTTTGATATCCCACCCAGACTACAAAGTTTCCTTGTAAAAGTCAAATCCCGATGATTTAGTTTTTCCAACTTTTGTAAACCAACAAGGAGTTGCTCTATAGTTTGTAAAAGACAAGTCAAGATACTGCAAAGAGGCCAGCTCTGTTATCTGCTCTGGAAGTTCAATGTTAATTGAAGTTTATTGCCTGATAGATCCAAAACAAGTACCTTTTGCATAGACTGAACGAATTCACATGAGAGATTCTTCAAATGATTACGTTGGAGGAACAGAGTTTAAGTTCAAAACACTTGGAACTGCATGTTCATGCAATCCGACTCCTGATTGCACAACAAAATTCTCTTTATATTTCCCAAAATCGGATTCTATCCGTAGAGCCATTTCACGAACCACGTCATGCATCATAACGTATCTTGTACCAACCTCCGTCAGTAAGTTTGCACGGATAAGGATGAACCCTTTGCATATCCAGTAGTCTATCAAATTTTCTTTGTCTATCCTCAAATTTTCTGGAAACAGAGCACAATACAGGAAACACGACTTGATAGTTTCATCTACCAAGCTATCGTAGCTGAACTTATCAACGAAACTGGACCATATCCACCCAAAACAAAATAAAACCAAAGGCTTCTTTTGTGCAACAACATATTAAAATCTAGAGCAAAAGATGGGAATGATGTAGACAGTGAACACACCTGCAAGATTTAATGAAGAAACCAGCTACAAAAGAATCGGGTAAAAAAGATGACTTAATGAAAATCTAAAACTTGCCAGTGGCAGTGCCAATGAGGAACAGTGCAGTGCAGGCATCTAAACGAGCCCGTCAAGGCTGAGAAGAGACTTGAGAATTCAGAACCCTATCAAGCAAAAGACAAATCAGAGTCAGGTGTAATAACAAATAGCCAGTCTTCAAACTGCTTCTTTTGTGGAATAAACATCTAAAGGTTCATTAATTTGTTACAAGTTTCAGAGGGGATCGTAAATCAGTTTTTGGTATCATCAAAACCATATGGCAAAAACATTTAAAAGCTCATTATTGTATGAAAAATGATCTAATACCATTTTGCTTGTCAGTGTAGCTTGCATCTCTTTCTGAAGAAGGCTCTGAATGAGCCACTTGGTGGGATTTAGACGTCGTCTGTTTGTGATTTTCACATGGTGGATGGACTCATGTTTCTTTTTTTAGCACTCTTGCTGGGTTCTGAGTTCTTCAATTGCTCGTACATGGATGGAGTGTTGGGCGAATTTTAGGGATTTTGTGTTCTCTAATTTGCTCCAAACCCGAGTCTTAAATCTAGTTGAACTGTTTAAGATCAAAAAAGACAGAGGAAGGCTTTAGGGGATTGACATTAGAGAATCTGAGTACAAGATCTTCATGCATTTAGCAAAATCAAAAGTTTTTCATCTGGATCTTGTTAGTATTTATTATCACACAATCGAACACACTGCAAGATGAAAGAGAAACCAACAGATTGAAGCTTGGATTTTACCTAATAGCATAAACTGTACGTTGATTGTGTAAAAAATATAGTCTGAAACAATTGGAAAATGAAAACCGCAATCCAAGTGAACAACCACAGGTCCACAACACACTCCACAAATATAATCCAAATGCAAAGCAAAATCAATTATACAATCCAAATGCACAACACACACACACCACAAGAAAAGAGAATGTACTAAGAAGAAGAAGAAGAAGAGCGTGGATTCTGATTTCAGAAACTGAGGAATCCCAATCCTGAGTAATGTGGTTTTTAGCCCTTCGGAAGAAAAATAAAATGAAACAATGAACATACTAGAAAGAAATAGGGAAAAAAAAATTGTAACTCTAGCAGAGGAGAATGACGAGTAATGATTTACCCGACGGATTGAAGGCAAGAAACGATTTTTTGTATCCTCGTCCTCCCATTCGATGTCATTTTCATGAGGATCCATAAGTATGTCAAATCGCTCAAGTCGTGGGGCACTTTTAGCATTTAAGGGAAGCTTTCTCAGCCTTGGACAGTCTCTTAAAGCTATGTCAATCAAAACCGGAAAGGGGAGAGAACTCCAGTAGATACTCTCCAGCTTCGTCAATTTCAACAAATATAAGCGTTCTAGCTTCAGAAATGGGGTAATACCTGTAAGATTGGTTTCTTTCTCTTTATTTATAATTTCTTCCACTCCTCTTGAATCGAAGATCCTCAGGTCGACAAGATTTGGAGCAAACAATAGCCAAGTCAGATCCTTCACGCTATGGCAATTACTTATAATCAGTCGCGAGATGTTGGTAAAGCATGGAATTTTCGGATTGCGTAAGTGAGACGCGTCTGTAGAAATTTGTTCTCCACATTTTATATCTGTATAAATCTCCACGACATGACAACTGTCCACAAAGAGCTCATAAAGATTCTCCATACTCGGCAAGGATGATAAATCGAATGGCTTTTCTAGAAACCCGGCAATACCCAAATCAGTGATGCAGTTGGCCAACCTTTGATCATCTGATATTTGCTCCAAACCCGAGTTCGTAGATACCGTCATGGTTAGAACTTGTAGATGCTCCAAGAGCTGCAGCTCCTTCACTAAGCTTACATCTCCATGAACTTTAGAACCTAGTAGTTTCAAAATTCTTAGATTCAACAGCTTTGATATCCCACCCAGACTACAAAGTCGCTCTGTATAAGTCAAATTCAGATGATATAGCTTTTTTAACTCCAGGAACCCATCAGGCAGTTGCTCTATACTTGTAAATGACAAGTCAAGATACTGCAAGGAGACCAGCTCTGATATCTGCTCTGGAAGTTCACTCAAGAAGTAATTATTCCACAAATCCAAAACAACTAGCTTTTTCATAGACTGAAGGAATTCACCTGAGATATTCGTCAGATTTCTATTATACTGGAGGAACAGAGTTATAAGTTCAGAACACTTAGAACTGCTGCATGTTATCTCCTTAATATCATTCTTCATTAATGACATCCTTCTCACAGCTCCCCAATCCTTCACTTCTGGTACTTCATGTAATCCGACTCCTGCTCGCACAACAAAATTCTCTTTCTGTTTCCCAAAATCGGATGCTATCCATAGAGCCATTTCACGAACCACGTCATGCATCACAACAATTTCTGCACTTAACTCCGTCAACAAGTTTGCACGGATAAGGGTACCGAGCATCGTATAACCCTTATTCCTAGCTCTTTTTGTAACAGGGTAGTCTCCGATGAATCCTTCGCATATCCAGTAGTCTATCAACTTTTCTTTACGCCTTTGTTGATGCCGGGTCTCCTCTATCGCTACCTTATTCTTTACCACATCTTGAATAGCTCTGAGATCTTCCATTCCCCTCTCCAGAGCCTTGAGATTCTTCTTGAGGTTTCGAATATAACCTTTACCACAGAAGCATCTAATGATACCATCCACCGTTTGACCACCAGAAACTTCGATGCACACAAAATTCCCCATGTTGAGAGAAAGAGGTAATATTTCAACCAAGCAACAACGAAGCTAAAGCTGATGAAAAGCTGAAGAAGTGTTTTAGGAGAAAATCATTTCACCAATAACGAAGGATGAGAGAATATTTCAGACCACTTTGCGTTGTAATTTCTGATTGTTCCAAAGGACGTTTTAGTTTAGATGCATCTATCTTTATAAAAATACAAAGGTCAATGATTTATCGCCCAGTTTGGGTTATTGTAAGAGAGTGAATCATTTTAGATGCAACTATGTTTTAAAATATAAATACAAAGGTCAATGACTTATCGCCCAGTTGGGATGATCATAATCATTTTCATTAGATGCAACTATGTTTAAAGAAAAACAAAGCTCAATGTTTGAACACTTCCTTTGGATTATTATAGTCACTTGTCATTTTAATTATTTCAAATTTCCACAATAAATTAATATACTATCTTAAGAAGGTGAACTAACTTTAATCGGATTTTATTAACAACTAATTTTCAGAGTAATGGATTTTGGAGAAGTGTTACCTGATAGGGTATAGAGCTGAATATAAATCAAAGACATATGATGATTCATCTTGGTGTAAGATCTCGAAGCGCGGTATATGGTCTCGGGTACATACTCAAAGAACAAGGTTAAAATAAACCTCGTCTTTCTCAGTGGTAGAGAAGAAAGAACGCTTGAGCTAAACGACATTAGGGTGTTCGAGCATTCGCATGATCTGAAGTTCCCTTTTTTTTTTGTATCTCTTGTCCTGTAACACTTTCTTGATTGCTACTTTTTCTTCTGTCTCTAAGCACTTAACCTAACATCAAAACACGTAATGAACATCAATCAGATCACATTTTAAATGTCTTGATGAGTAAATGGGTCGGCCTATAGAGATCAGAAGAGAAGCAAAACTGAAAAAGTCACCTTGTCTCTTTGATCATTCAAACCCTTCTTCTTGGTGGTGATAATTCGTCCAGATTGAGTCCCATTTCCCTTGATAATCACACCGTCCGTATCCTATGACCACAGATCATTCATTAGGTCCAAAGACTAAAGCCAATAGTGAAAAAATAAAAAGAAAACCAGTTTTGAATGAAAACCTTGTCATCTCCAATTCCCATGTCCTTCGGTAATTGATCAGCAGAATGATGCTCAATGGTAGAAGAAGAAGAAGAGAAAGAGTCTTTCTGGTAAGTCGTCGAAGTTTCCGGAAGTGGAAAAAGGTTTAAGTATGGAAAAAGGTTTTGTTTCACACGATTTTTAGATTCTAAACACTATTTTGCTTACCAATGATCCAACTCCCGAACTTCTAACATCATAGCACCCTAATTTTCCTAACATCAGTTTCAATTTGTTCAACCCTAATTTCTTCACATCAATTAACCCTAATACATGAATCTCTACAATTGAAATCAGAGAAATTCTTACCAAGAAAAACAGAGAGATTCTCTAACAATTTAAGCATTATTGAACCAAACAGAGAGATTCTCCAGTCCAGTCCTTTCGCCGTTCATAGTACTGTGAGAGCGAAAGAGATAGACGAGAGAGAGAGAACCAAACACAAATAAATTTTGTTTTCCCTCAGCCAATCACAGCTTGACAGATCCTCGATCCTTAGTGTATTTAAAAAATCTAAAACAAGCTTCGATAACAAAACTTTAGCTCATTTCATTAAAATTAATCTGTTTTTATCAATACAATCCTTAACAACTTTTTTAAGCACCACCGTTGGAGGTGTGGTCTAATGCTTTGAAAAAGAGTTCAATACACCCCACAATCTCTAAAAATCCTCAGTTCAATACACCTTAATTTTGGGGGATTTAAGAATACCCCAAAATCTCTAAAAATCCTCAGTTCAATACACCCCACATGTGTTAGTGTTAGTAATTTTTTTAAAAAAAATTTAGCAACCTTATAAAAATCCACTTAACACATGCCAAATTTTCAATCATAATGCAAAAGAATAAACCAAGCTGAAGAAGAGAAACATAACCAGAACCGGAACAAAAGTCGCAAGTGTGCCCAAGACACTTTAAGAGAAACAGAGGGTTCCAAAGTTAATTAATTTCAGCTTCAGGTTTAAGTAAAAAAGGCACCGGGGGAAAGAGAGTTTCTCATGAAGCTGACTCATTACTAGGATTGGTTGGTGCCTTGTTGGTGGTTCGGAATCGAAAGGAAGAAGATGAGGAAGATCTTACGAACTTTGATGCGTTCCATGGAAATTGCCAAATTGGAGACAATCAAAAGGAAGAAGTCTTGCATCTCTAATTCCGAAGAAGCTGATGAAACCTAAAGTAGTTAACTTAGCCCTTGAAAACTAGAATTACAACAGATTGACATTAGAGAATCGTAGAATCTTAGTACAAGATCATCATGATTTAGGACAAATCAAAACTTTTCTTCTTGATCCTGTTAATATTATTATCATCCAATCGAACACATTGCAAGATGAAAGAGAAACCAACAGATAGAAGCTTGGATTTTACCTAAAAGCATATATAAACTGTACGTTGATTGTGTAAAACGGTGGTCTATAAAGCATGCAAAAATGTTAAAGAAATTACAATATGAAAATGGAAAACGTAACAAACAACACACTCCAGATAGATCAGTATGCAAAGCAAAATCAATTATACAATCCAAATGAACAACACAACACACACTCCAAGAAGAAGAAGATCCCAATCCTGAGTAATGGATCTTTAGACCTAAAAGTTCAGCCGCTTAAGAAGAAGAAAATGAAACAATGTTAGTGACACTTGAGGAACGCATTGAAATTGAAAGGCACAACCTATTCTATTATGTGATCCAATTTGCATATGGATCATATCAGTCTAAAAATTGTGCATGGTGCATATCTCATGTTAAAATAGAGCAAACATGAAAATAAAATAAAAACACTAGGAAAAAGAAGAAAATTAGAACTCTAGCAGAAGAGAATGAGAGTAATGGTTACCCGATCTAATGAAGGCAAGAATCGATCTTTGGTATTTTCGTCCTCCCATTCAAGGTCATTTCCATGTTCTCGAGGACGCATTTCTATTGTGAGACCCTCAAGTCGTGGGACACTTGTAGCATTTAAGGGAAGTTTTCTCAGCTTTGGACAGTTATATGCAGTTACGTGCTTCAAAAATGGAAAGGGGAGAGGACTCCAGTAGATACTCTTCAGCTTCGGCAAATGATGTAAATCTAAGCATTCTAGTTTCTGGAACGGTGTAGTAATAATACCTGTAAGATTGGTTGCTATCTCTTTGTTTATTATTTCTTCCACTTTATCTGAATTTTTAACGAGTAGGGAGACAAGATTTGGAGCGAACAACAGCCATGTCAGATCCTTGATACTATGACAGTAAATTATATTCACGCTGGAGAGGTTGGTAAAGCAAAGATTTGAGGGACTGTGTAAATTAGACGAGTCCTTCTTGCTAATTTCTTTGCACTTCAAATATGTATCAATCTCTGAAACATGACACCTTTTCACCCAAAGGGAACAAAGATTGTTCATACTCACTAGTATTGATATATTGAATGGCTTTTGTTGAAAATTCTTAATCATCAGATCTGTGATGCAGTTCGCCAACCTTTGATCATCTAATATTTGCTCTAAACCCATTTCAGTAGATATCGTTATGGTTAGAACTTGTAGATCCTGCAAGAGCTGAAGCTCTTTTATTAAGCTTGCATCTCCATGAACATAAGAATGTCGTAGTTTCAAAATTCTTAGGCTCGACAACTCATGTAAACCAACAGGCAGTTGCTCCATCTTTGTCTGCGACAAGTTAAGATACCGCAAGGAGGCTAGCTCTGATATCTGCTCTGGAAGTTCACTGAATCTGCGATTGCAAGATAGATCCAAAACAACAAGGTTTTGCATAGACTGAATAAATTCACCTGAGAGATTCTTCAGAAATCTATTCTGCTGGAGAAACAGAGTTGTAAGTTGAGAACACTTGGAACTGCATGTTATCTCTCTAATATCATTCTTCATTAACGACATCCTTCTCACAGCTCCCCAATCCTTGACTTGTGGTACTTCATGTAATCCGACTCCTGCTCGCACAACAAAATTCTCTTTATGTTCCCCATAATCTGATGCTATCCATAGAGCCATTTCACGAACCACATCATGCATCACAACCCTTCTTGAACTAATCTCTGTTAACAAATTTGCACGAATAAGGGTGCCAAGTATCACATAACCCTTATTCATCGCACTTTTTATAACTTGGTCTTCTCCGATGAATCCTTCGCATATCCAATACTCTATTAACTTTTCTTTATCTATCCTAAAATCTTCTGGAAACAGAGCACAATACAGGAAACACGACTTGATATTTTCATCCACCAAGCTATCGTAGCTGAACTTCAGAACTGGAAGAATTTTATTTTCCATGTCATCAAACTCTGCAGCGGATCTCGTCAAAACATCGATTGCATGCTCCCATTCTTGTACCGTAGTCTTAGATGCCATTGTCTCACCAATGACACAGAGGGCTAGTGGCAGACCACGACATTTTTCAGCAACCCTTCTTGCTAACTCGACAATAACAGGATCTCTTCTTAACGTGTCGTCTCCAACATTGTATTTAAACAACTCCCATGCATCCTCTGGTCCCAAACAGTTGACTTGCATTGGCTTATGATCCTTCATCTGCCCACATACTTTCAATGAACGAGTGGTGAATGCTACTTTGCATTTATTTTCTTCTGTCGGAAAGGGAACACCAATGGCTTCTAAATCCACTTTCTCCCATATATCATCCAGCATCAACACAAATCTCTTCTTCTTTAAATCTGTGTATATAGCAGCAGCCTTATCACTTTTTTTTTTGTTCTTCCACATTTCGTCACAGAGGTCTAGCTTTTGTGCAATATCTTCTTGAAGCTTTGAAATCGTTGCGCCTTGAGACACCACGATCCATATCACAACATCATACGTACCAGCTATTTCAGCAAACTTATTGTGTATTTTCTTGAAAAGTGTAGTTTTGCCAACACCTCCCATACCGTGCAGACCCATGATTCCAACTCCATCTTCCATAAGGCGATTCCATGCCTTTTGCAGCATTTCTTCATGACCAAACGTACGCTGAGTAGGCATCTCCTCTACTACAGCTCTCGGAGTAGGTTCAGATACCACTTCAAAATTACCCTCCAATCTAAGTTTCTTAACCTCTTCCAGCAACAAGAATACGCTTTTCCCATAATTGTAGCTCGAACATACATTTTTTGAACAGAAACCACAGAAACACAACTTTTGAAGCTGAACGAGCTTAGTACTAAGCACATCTTTGAACTGTATATCAATACTATCGACACGGGTAAGCCATACCTGGACAACTTCTAGCCTTTGTTGATGGCGTGCCTCTTCTCTCGCTACTTTGTTCTGCACCTCATCTTTTATTGCTCTGAGATCTTCCATTTCCCTCTCCAGAGCCCTGAGATTCTCCTTAAGGGTTCGAATATAACCTTTATCACATAAATATCTAATGATACGATCCAACACTGCATCACCAGAACATTGACAAGACACAATATTCCCCATGCTGAGAGAGAAAAAGAGAGAAATTTTCAGTAAGCAACGAAGAAGCTAAAAGCTGAAACTCAAGAAGTGTTTTAGCTCAAAAATATTTGGAGATAACATCATACGGACGGGTGGTTGGAGATTATCAAAGAAAGATAGAAGATTTTTAAAAAGTCATTGGCGTCGTTTGGTTTTCAGACCGCATACGAGAGACTTTGACTATTCTAATTTCAGACTACTCGGTTTCCGACTGATGAATGTTATTTACAATCTTGTCTATTTCTTGAAAAAATATCTATGACAAAATTGTAAATAACATTTATTTATCGTCATATTTTTTTAGTAAGAACATTTCACATGTTGAACTATACAGTTCA
Source organism: Camelina sativa (assembly GCF_000633955.1). Lineage (NCBI taxonomy): Eukaryota > Viridiplantae > Streptophyta > Magnoliopsida > Brassicales > Brassicaceae > Camelina > Camelina sativa. The sequence continues at coordinate 31,580,487 of NC_025691.1, read as the reverse complement.
TTTGCAAGATGTTCAGATGTGATTATTTCGAATTGGTTCAAGTACAAATGCGGGCAACAAAACCTTTTAGATCAAAATCATGCTGTATAAAAAGATTAAAAAGGAGTCGTAAAATTAGAGAAAAGTTGTACTATAAAAGAAGCAACGTTCTTATGCATTAGGAAAAGCTAAAAACTTTTGAAATATATTTTATAATTTTCTCTTGAAAAAAAAAAAAAAAGCTTTGAAATTCCAAATACGATCGTTAAAGTGATTCCACTTTCGTGCGACAGAAAAAAGTATTCCACTTTCACTGCAGGTGACCTAAATGACGATCTTAAATAAAATGAGGAAATTCAACTTTATAACGTTTACTAATCATTTAAATGATACCGTTTGAAAGGATTAATTATTCGAATTTAAGCAAATAAAAAAAAATCTTACTCAATAGCAACGGTTATATATCCATTAAAGATTTATAACAAACATTTCTAACATCTTACAAAGTCTCATACCCTAAAATATAACGAAAAAAAAAAAGATAGAAACAAAAAAACATATAACCATGAAAATTACAAATTTTTTTTAATCAGCAGAAAAAGAAAGTAGAACACACAAATGAAGAATTACAGAGGTAACGTAATTTAGTAGCTTTTACGAATTTTACAAATCCAAATGTCAAAATGAGAATAAATTATTCCCCGGAATATTCGTTTTATATTTTTTCAGAGAAATATGAAACACTCTAACGAAACAAGCGGGTTCTCTAACAATTCCTCAGTGGTATAACCGTAATTCAGATGCTGCTCTTGATCCAACCCGTTTTTATTCGGATCTTGTCTAACCCGACCCGGAGACTGATTGTTCTTCCTAGTCCTCGCCCCACCCACCCGACTATTCTGATTCGGATCCATCACCGATCTATTCGTCGCCGGCGATCTCGACCTTCTTCCGGATCTCTCACCCGGGTCTCTTACACCCGACCCGTATCTCGCTCCATTACACGTACCGTTGTTTCTCTTACGAGGAGACTGATCGGTTCTCCGGGTCGGGTAATTATTATTACCCGTGACCCGGGTCCGAGTCTTCGCCGGAGATCTCTGAGACTTCCTCTGTTTCATCATCACGTCCTCCTCATCGTAACCATTCGTCACAACCGTCGAAGACACACTCTCACTCAAACTCAAGCTACAAATCTCCGAAACCTCCGAGCCTTCTTCATGATCAATCGAACCGGGTCGGATCATAACCGGGTCTGAACCAGTTTTCAAGAACCCGGGTTTTTTATTCTCATCATCTTCTCGGATCTTGGTCTTCACCGGATCTTTGATCGTCGAAGCGTGGAAACTAGAGGAAGGAGTTAACAAAGTTGTCTCAGACAAGACTTCTTTGACTACTGTCTCTTCTTCGACAATGGTCGTGTTCTTGTCGGCAACATTCTCGTTTTCCTCATCGGTGGTGCTGGAGCTGACGCAGCAATTACCCATTAGTGATAAAGAGAAGAGACGACGTGGTTTGATCGGAGATTAGAGAGAGTAGTAGTAACTCTTTTGGTTGTGTTGTTGTGTTGTGTGGTGACAGCAGATGATGATTGTGATGAAGTGAGAGTATTTATTGTTAATAATTTTGGGACAGTTGATAATAATGGGTAAAAAGATAATAATACAACTACCCTTTAAAAGTGGCTTTAATTNGCTCAAACTCAAGCTACAAATCTCCGAAAACTCCGAGCCTTCTTCATGATCAATCGAACAGGGCCGGATCATAACCGGGTCTGAACCAGTTTTCAAGAACCCGGGTTTTGTCTTCTCATCATCTTCTCGGATCTTGGTCTTCACGGGATCTTTGATCGTCGAAGCGTGGAAACTAGAGGAAGGAGTGAGCAAAGTTGTCTCAGACAAGACTTCTTTGACTACTGTCTCTTCTTCGACAATGGTTGTGTTCTTGTCGGCAACATTCTCGTTTTCCTCATCGGTGGTGCCGGAGCTGACGCAGCAATTACCCATTAATGATAAAGAGAAGAGACGACGTGGTTTGATCGGAGATTAGAGAGAGTAGTAGTAACTCTTTTGGTTGTGTTGTTGTGTTGTGTGGTGACAGCAGATGATGATTGTGATGAAGTGAGAGTATTTATTGTTAATAATTTTGGGACAGTTGATAATAATGGGTAAAAAGATAATAATACAACTACCCTCGCAAAGTGGCTTTAATTTATAGTAATGATTTCAAATAGTAATTGTGTTTGTTAATAAACTTAAACCCTCCATGCAAATTTCAATTTTCTTGACATAATATAATGACGTTAGTAAAGTTATAATAACTTTTTAGACAAGAAATTTAAAAAAAAAAAAAAAAAAAAAAAAAAAAAAAGCTTTACACAAGATGATGTGTTATGTACTTACGACAAATAAATAAGTAATGTAGTTAACCTTTTCCATAGGCATAGACCAATTACTTATTTTTAGCTGAGATTCATTTACAGTTACATCCTTTTAAATATGATATTGGATCCAAAATCTATAGAAAAATATTTTAGATGTCGTTTTAAAAACGGTCTAAATTATTTCCAAGTCACATGACTCACATGCATAAAAAATGGCCTATAGATCTAAAACAAGCCCCCTCAAAGAGTTCATTTCCTTTACACAAATCATTGCACTTAAACATTTTGTTTTGTCAACATCATTGATCATCTACCAGACAATAAATTTGTTAGTTATTGATAAATGATACGTATGGTCTCCAAACACACATTGATCACAAAAGTAAAGCTCTACAAAAGCAGATGATAGTTTAGTTCTGCAACAAAATATATACTTCATGAAACAGCTGACAACCCAATTTGGAGTTTTTGAAGGACCTGATTATAAAAAGAGAATGTTTTGTTTTTTCTTGAGCAATTATAATAAAAAAAAAAGGTTATGTCAGAGATCTCAAATCGTATCACACAGCATAAGACGAATCTTTTGACCAAAATAAAACATGAGACGAATCTAACAACTAGATCTAGTTTTCTTTGGGAACGTCAAAACCCTGCGTATACTGAGTTACTGACTATAAATATAAAAGATGAGTATCTTACAAATAAGTTAACTTTACGAAATCTATAAAAGACTTTAGTTCTTAAAGCAGAAAACATCATCCGTATATTTTACAGAGCGTGGTGTAATTCTTCAGTAAACTTTAACTCATGTTACAAGTGACAACCATATTGTACTAATACTTAATAAACAATTTATTGCATTTTGGGTCGGGCTTAAAGATTAGGCAGTCCGACAGTAGCATATTCATGAGCACTAACAGTTCCTGACAGCTGAACACATTCTTCTCAATTCATTTTCTTGTAATAAGAAAAATGAAATTCAATAAAATGAAGATCTGGCAAGTCTTGAATACTTAATAACTTAAGCCAGGGCTCTAATTAATTATATACAACTTTGGTTCCTCTAATTAATTATATACAACTTTTTTCATATTGTACCTCATAAAATCTCAGCAATGAAGTTGAAATCAAGAGGCGAAACACGATACAAAAAAAAAAGTTAACCGCATAAGCAGAAAAGCATGGAATTATTATGCATTCAACTTTTAACATTCTTGGATGGTGGAGTTCGGACTTGAACTTCGACTGTTGGAAACACAGGGTACTGGTGCGGGTACGGGGTATATGGTCTCCCGGGATCAACACCGAGACCCCTTTTGAGTACACACCTATCTGCAAATCGATATAAACACCACAACATCAGTCTCCAATCAAAGAAACTGATATCCAAACAGTTTTACTGAAAGAACATATCTAAACCTCTATTTGTGTTGGACAAATGAAATGTGTTATGTTAGTAAAAACAGAATTTGATGTTAGCACAAAGTCACATGAAGTTGATCTAAACCTCTTAAATTGAAAGAGGACTTGAAGATTTACATTGTATGGGTCCTCCCATGTTTGAATGATTCTAGTTATGTTCACATGGTAGGTTCTTTGTGTATATGTCACATGCCAATTAATTTCTAACCCCTAAATGACAATTCCTAACCAAAGACAAAATCATTTCCAATGGATAATCAAGACAATGAGACATCCAACAAAACCTACTTTCAAGATCAAACTCAACTTCGTATCTTCGACTGAGATTTGACATTCCAATCACCAAATCCTCTCGTAACCATGTCGATCAAGATTCATTCAAAATTCGTCACTGTAACCGCAAATCCTAATCACCTTATTCAGATAAAGCTAGTGCTCAGAATCAAAACTTGAAGAGAAGAGAGGCAAAAGGGAATCTATAATCTCTATGAAAAAAGATGAGGACACTCTCTGATCTCAATCAAACAAAGGGACAAAGCCAGTGGGACATTTTGTGTTCCTAGGACATGCTAGTCAAAATAGTAGGGTAGAGACCACATCTTCTATCTCCCACACGCTCGTAGTACTTACAAATCAATCAATCTCCAATACAAAATCACATTTCTATTATACCCTTTCCCCCCTCCTCTTTCATCATTAAATGGAAAGAAATAAACAACAGATATGATGACTAATGATATCATTGAATGCATCACCACAAGTCTCCGTGTATGTGTGACAAAGCGTATAAGAAAGTTTTAACAGTGATGATGCAAAAGCAAAAGCATGTGTGTGGGGGTCAGTTTCAATACCAATGAGTACACGAACCCTATGATGTTTTCTTTGTTTTTTGCTTTTACGACAAAAGGAAAGTGTACAAATCAATTACAAAGAACTATTTGGAACACATCACTATCACATAAAGAGATCAAATATGCATCATTCAACACAAAGATTAAAACTTCTGATACCAAAAATGTGATCTTTTTTTTGTTAGTTCCACAAAGTTTAATACTTTTGATACCAAATATGCAATCATTCAACACAAAGATCCAAAATTTCAACTAAAATAACTCCAATTTTATCTATTTTGCACGAATTAAGGAAGTGAGAATAAAGATACTAACTTTGGGAGATTGGTAACCAAGTTTAGAAGAAGCAGAGCCATTGAACCCGAGTTGACTCATTCCCGCCGGGTGAGCTTAGAAGCTTCGACATCAAATTTGGGTAAGAGAAGAGATATTTAACAAATGATTCATTCACAGCCAAAAACTAAACCGGTTCAGAAAGCTTACTCATCTCATGTGCTTGTGACTCTCTCTCTTGTGGTATACATCATCTTCACTCGTTAGCTTAGATATATCCCTGAGCTGAGCTCTACTTCAAAACACCGAGAGAGAGAGAGAGCATCGGCAAGAACAATATAGGTCGGCCGCCGAACTGAGAAACCAAAGAAAAAAATGGAAATTTCAGGTAGAGATAACATGTTGACACAACACAAAGACAAGAGATAATAGAGATATTTACCAAACACAACACAACACAACACATCTTATTGGTAATGATCAGGGGAGAGGACACTGGAATACTCTGTTAGTCATCCATCTCTCATCTTTTCATCATACCTACAGAGCCTTAGTAGATTAGAACTGCATTATTTACTTTTGAGACACTTAACAAGACATTATTTAGGCTGTATGAAAGGACACCGTTGTGTTCTTAATTCAAGTATGAATCGTCATCACTGGTCACATGTCAAGATCACTCACTCTCACCTTAAACGATACAATCGTTGGCCACAAAACAATTCACGATGAACACTAAATAAAGAAATTGAACACTAAATAAGAAAATTTCAGGGTTTGTTTACCAGACACAACACAACACAACATGTTGACACAACACAAAGACCAACAGATGTTAGAGATATTACCAAAGAAAAGAGCATATTTTTTTGTTGGGTCCGTTTGTTTGCTCTATTGAAGTTAGAGGTCTTTGCCATCTATAACAAAAGAGCAACCCCCACAGAATGAAATCAAAAAGATAAGCAAGAGAGATTGAATTCAATAGAGCAATCCTTCCATCCATTTTGTTGTGCTCACTTGTGTTGATTCTAATTCTCTTAACTATGCTCATTTTACCAATGACCAGAGAAACCAATTCCACTAGCGTCTTGGGAACTAAACAATAGACTAACCAGAATCACACCTTATGCCTCCATGATAGTCGCACCACTGAGGTAACTGAGCCGAACCGAGCCGAGGGCGAGCCATTCAGTACCGCTTCGTCTGCAGACTTCACGTGGAGCGCATCTCAATCAGCGTCAACTGCAAACAGCAATGGTCGGTTTGAATCCCTAAACGCTTCGCCGTTCGCATGACCCGGCAAGCAATCTCGCTACCAAAATGTCGTCGATACACCGCTCCTTAGGCTTAATCGACGCTCCTCCAAAATATGCGGAGCCAGAGATATATCTCACGCACGAGAATCGAGTAACTTTTCTGGCGAACCATTCCGACGAAGTGTCCACGCCGAGTAAAATGATGGTGAAAGAAGTGGGGAGAAGACTCTGAGTGAAGAAGAGGTTCTTACTTATGTTTAAGTTTGAAAAGGCTGGGCAAAATAACCTGTAACCAAATAACTGACCGAACCGAACAAAAAAATTAAACCAAAATCGATCTGAAATTTTTTAAATAACTGAATGATTATTAAAATCTTATATCCAAACTAACCGAACCAAACCGAATCGATAATTAAATAGTTAACCAAAATATCCGAAAACCTAGAAAATATCAAAAATAATATACTTATATTATGCAAAACTATAAAATAAAATTAAAATATTAATTATTTCTACATTTAAAATAATTAAATACTTTAAATAATTAATATATTTAAATATTATTATTATGAATTTACAAAGTTAAATACTATTTTGTAAAATCGGATTAATATTTTTCTACATTTTTGTACTTTTGTAATGAATTTTTAGTTAATTTCGGTCTTTTGGTTATATTAGCTTTATTTGATTAATTTTAATATAATTTATGTTAGTTATAGTTACCTTTTCAACTAACCGAATCAAAACCGAACCAAACCAAACCCAAATTTCTAAAATATCTAAACGATTATTATATTACCTATATCCAAACTAACCGAAACCGAATACAACCGAACCGAAACATAACGATTAACCGAATGCCTAGGCCTAATTGTCAATGCTTTGTGGTTTTAAATTATGAAATGTGTATTTGAATGAAGCCATGAACTTAGGAGGTTTCCTTATCTTATGAAATTAAAAAGTTAATCAACTTCTTCTTATCCTTTCTTCTTTCTATTCTTATCTTTCTTATTTCCATTAACGATTCTTATCTTTCTTATTTCCATTAACGAGTTAGGTTCGTAACCTAACAACATCTTCACACAATTGTTCTTTTATGTAGTTACGAACATTGACCGTCGATATATATTAAAAATACCATAGTTGATCTGTGGGATACTCCAATCCAATCGACGGTCATGTGTAGTCTTCCACGGTTAATTAGAGTTAAGTCCCCGCCTAATTAAAAAGTTTTAGACGGGGACTATGATACGAGAAGTTCTTGTCAACAGCGTAACATCTACTTTAAACTCAGGTTTTCTAACACCTTGGTGAGTCTATTCATGGCTGTTCCAGAAAGGGCTACGCCAAGAGTTGCAGGAAGGTGTTCGTGCAGCGAACTACGGATGGATCCTCTACTATGTGTCAGATGTAGCAGATGAAGCTGAGAAGATAGAGGCCAAACTTAATAGCTCCAAGGGAAAGCTGCCGCCCATATTTGAAGAGTCTACAAATGTCGACGGGCCAATCCGATGACGAGGTGGAGAGCAAACTTGCCGAGCCCTATGATTCGGAAGACGATGACAAGCAAAATCGAAGTGGCTAGAGTCAGCATTAAGTATTGAGTTGTGTGGATTATGATTTGTTCTTTCCTTTTCGTTGGTTTGATTTGATTTGCTGTTTTCATGTGTTTTGGTGTTTAATGAAACTGGTTATGTTATAATTCTGAAGTTGCTCAAAAAGAACATAGAAAGATCCAAACAAGAGCAATAACTTCATTAAATAAAATCAAATGCACATATGCAATGAGTCATGGAACATGTTGATGACAATAAGAACATTTGACTAAGAGTAATCCATTGCCTACAAACAGCTTACGCTCCCTTTCTCCACAGATCCTAACAATTGCAGGTCCAACAAATCCCGATGCAGAAGAAAAGGGAAACCAGAAAGCATATGAATCTTAGTTATTGAGATTGAAGGGAAGTGACTGGCACCATTCACTGTTCCTTTTCGCATCTGTTTTTCAATTGCTGAAAGGAGTACGGAATCATACTGACGGGTCTTCGAGCTGACCAGTAGACAAATCATTTATGTGCGGATACACTGCTTTCTCATCCAGTTGATTTTGAGCCCAAATCAGCATCTTCAACAAGCTTGGAAGTTTGGGATCTGTTTGTTCATAAACATTGAGTTGGTATATCAAACCCTTGAGGAGGAAACTGGAAAGTACCATTTTAGTGGCTATACAACCACTAAAAACATCAAAACTTACCTTTTTCATGGCTCTGGCTTGTAAGAATTGCTGCATTTACTTCACTTGCTGTCTTAAGGCGGTGGGAAATGTCAAGAAGCTCTTTAACAGGGCAAGTAGAGGCGTCTTCAAAAACAAGTAAGGCTACAGTTTTTTCCAATTCCTCCAGAAACGCTTGCTACAGAAAATAATCAACAAATTGTATAACCCATGATTCAGCATCAATATATAAAGATGTTTCAACAAATTGTATAACCCATGAGGCTACAGGTATTTTTGTGCAGTCAATGAGCAATATATAAAGATGTTTCACATGGAAAACACAATCTTCAACGAGATAAATCCAAGTAAAATACAGACACAAAGTGAAGTACAAAGACTTACGTTTTCTTCACCACGTGGTGCAAGTTCCTCCTGAGCAAACTCCAAGGCCTCTTCTGTCCTCCCTTGTCGAATAAGTTCTATCAACCTTTGCTGCTGAAGATGAAAAAACAGCTCGGGATTCGTGTCTAGTATCTGCAATCACGGGTCCAAACAAGATTCAGATTTTAACCCTTTAAAATATATGAAAAGTGAATGGCAACCTTTGCTGTTCAGTGTTCACACAAGATATGAAGAAGCATTGTATTGTACCTCAGGATTCAAATCATTAACTTTCTCAATCGCATCCTCGACATTTCCGTTTTGCACAGCCTTTTTAACAGCCATTCGATCTGTGATGGTCGCAAGATCTATCTCTGCTGTTTCCTCCATAAGGAAATTCAAAAGGAGTAGACAAACCTAAAACATCTAACAGACCAATTCCACAAACAAAGCTGATACGAAGAAAAAACTCAAAAAGGATACGTTTGGTTCCAGACTCCCTTTGGAACTTCTCAGCAGCTTCTACATAACCTTCAGTCACAAGAAAATTCATCACAAGAGTGTTCATATCTTCTTTCCTTAGCTTCACAGCATTTAGTTTCTTCTCCCATTCTTCACGTGTGATCACTTTCTTCGAAGTAGCCTGTGACTAGCCACGGTCAAATTTTGTTTATGCCCCCAAAATATTGCATCAAGACTCAATTTTTTTCCAAAACCCCATCATCAATTTAGATCAAACAACACAAGCACAGACTCATAAGAATCTAAAATTTTACCATATCTTCGTCGTCTTCTTCAAGCTGATTAACAAAAATCCGAAACAATGACATTAGCACGCCAGTATGACTCCCATCTTAAAAATCTAACTCAATACAAAGTATTACCTGCTCCAAGTGAACAATAAGAAGAACACTCTCGGATCAAAGTTATCTCAAAAGGAATCGACTTTGCAATCAGATTATTAAAGGGTTTGATAAAAGTTGGAGCTTTGATCCCAAAACAGCACAGGAACCGTAGTTGTAAGAAAGATAGAGAGAGTATACGGCGGCTGGCTATTTTCCTTGGGAAAATCTAATAGAATTATCCGGGAAAGATGTACCGGGAGAAGTGGAGAATCTGGTGAAGATGATTCTGGCAGAGAAGACGGAGATTTGAAGATCGAGTTGCTCTCTAGATTGCTTGCGAAAGTCTCTTCCCTAATTTCTACAATCTCTCATCAAAAGCTAAAATAAAAATAAAAATCGAGGTTTTCGATAGAGAGGAGATCGGGTTTACGAACTGTCGATGAACCGATCCGGTTGACAAGATTATGGAACGCGGTTTGTTTATTTGGATTTGGTTATTTCTAAACCGGATAATATGGTTCGGAAGTAGGTAAATTGTACTCATGGAATTAATTTCCAATTTTGACAAAAAAAGGAATTAATTTCCAAATGATTTAATAATACACACAGATTTTTAGAATTATTTTAAACTTTGAAAAAAGTTTATTAAAATCTTAATTAAATAAAACTGAAGTTAAAAATTCTCTAAAGCATGATTAGATCCAATAACATAGAATTTAATGCATAAAATTAAATGAATAACAGTTGAATTTAGTTTTTTCTTTTGCAAACTCGTATTTACTAGGCGCTATTTTGTTTTTAAAAGTGGTATATTATACTTGAATTTATAATTTTATTGAAATCATTTGTTAAGTAAACACTCCTTAAACGATTTTGTTATATACTTATATGTACATTGTGCAATATATATCTTCCGATCTTACAGTGTGTTTAGTTTAATATATTGCATCTGAAAACTATGTCCTAATTCCTAAAACATGTTTTTTTCTTCGCACATGCCTGTGTGTGTGGAACCGCAATACGACAAATGATCGATTGGACAATTTGAGTTCTTCTAGTTGACCAACAAAGCATCAACGGACAACTTTTATCTTTTAAATACTTTTATTTTTCTCAGTTGATTTGGAAGAACTTAGTGCAGAAGCTAGACGAGACTTCTTGGGTCTCAATCTTTATTTGGTTTATTTAGGTGACTTCAAATTTTGCATAATCAAAAGCATTATTTTATTATAAGGTTTTAATATCACATGACAAGGTACCATTTTTGAGACATGACAAGATTGGAAATGTGGATCATATAATATTATAATGGACAGGCTCTTTATCATCAAACTATCTACAAATCGTAGACTTATGTGTGCGCGCAGCAGTCAGCAAGGATCTCTACAAAGCAAGGGATCAAAGAGAAGCCTTATTTTAGGGCAAACAAAATTAACAAATGCTTGGAAAATACAAGTGTCATTGCTCTAACCTCCCACATTAATTAATTTTAACTTGGGGTTTATTATCTTTTATTGGTTCATATTTAGTTTTTTTTTCAGTTACACATTCTTTCATCCTTTGTGGGAAAATGGAGTCGAACTCGAAGATAACAACGCGCCCTATGTTATTAGATCTGAGCTAGGTAAATTTAGAAAATGCATGGTTTAAGAAACTATCAATATTTGAAACAAAAAATATGACCACAAGAATACATAGGGACTTAGGATAAAAATCACATATTATTTTTGATTGATGAGATGTATACATGATAAGTAAAGTAATCCAAATCATCATTAAGCGGTAGAAATTTTCTCCGTAAATCACATTTCGATTTGCTCATTTGTAACTTGGATTCATTTAAGAAATTATCAACTTTCTTCTTCAAAGGTCAACAAATTCTTATTTTCTTAGATAGAATTTTGCATATTTTTTTTTTGGGTCAAAAGTATCCTCCTATTTTCCTCTTTTTTATCATATCTATAAACTTTAATAACACATATTTCATACTTTAAATTAGACTTTTATTTCACACAAATAATTTAAAAAACCATATAACTTAATAAACACATCCAAAAAACAAAAACAAAAAAAAGTCTTCCATTACTTGGAAACTCTGAATTTTTCTTCAAATTTCAAAGTGGTTACCTTTTGGTTTAATTGTGATTTTGCTTTAAACAATAAAGATGACGGCGCATATAATATGCATTATTAAAATAATAAAAAAACATTTAAAAAAAATGGAAAAAATGACAAAATTTTCTTCGACCGTTCCTTATTTAAGCCGAAGTCTCTTCCCCTTTTGTGTGTGTGTTTGTTTGTTTACCTTTTCCAATTCGGAGAAAGCCAAAAGAGAGAGAGAGAAGGAGACGAAGAAGAAGGCAATCAAAAGAAGCCACCGTCCGTCGCTAAGAAAAGTCGCGTTTTTTTTTTTTTTTTTAATTNTAATTATCGATACCCCAACTGCTCTCTCTACTTTTCCTGGAAAATTCCGTGACCTTCTTCTTCTTCTCTCAAAACCCAATTCCCAATCCCAATTTCAAACCCAAAATCCCTGGATCTACGCTAGCTTCCGTGATTTCTCCAACTACTCAATTCGATTGATTGGGTTTTTTTTTTCCGTCAAGCAAATTTTGTGACTTTTTGGGTTTTCCGATTTAGGGTTTGTTTTGATTAATCTACCCCCTTCGTTCCTCTTTCTTCGGGTTAGGGTTCTGTTTTTTTGGATTCGTCGTGATGGGTGAGGAAGGTTCAGTATTTGGCGTTGGAGATGAATTGCCGGGTGATGATTGTGACGGTGCTTTTGAGTTTGAAGATGATGACGAGACTATTGATATCGAAACGATTTATCGGATTCTAGATGAAAAGCCTGATTTTGCTGAGGTAGCTTTCAGATAATTTCCGGATTTCACACGCTTCGTATAACTTGATTCGGCTTCGGTTTTGTTTACAATTGCTAGAACATTGATTTGAATCCTCCTGCTTATGATATTTGGATTTGTTTTTTTGTCTGTGTACTAACCTTGAGAGTTACTACTTTTAGGCTAGCCAAGATAATTCATCACCAGCTGGTTCATCTGCTGACGAGCTCAAGAATTCACATTTACAAAATGGTTAGTGGTTTTTGTTGCATAGACCCCGTAACAGTTCTTTGAGCTGTTTGTGTTACACCGTATTAACAGTCGCTTACTTGAATTTTTATGGTTATGTATGTTTCTTGATTAGGTTCTCAGATGGTTGATTGGATGCCTTCTGGGGACTCATATAGCTTAGGAGCCTCGCAACCAGGAGGTTCATTTGATGACCATATGAAAATGGAACCTGTGCTAAGTCCTTCACCTGCTCATACTTGTTCTGCAAGTCTTAAAGATTGGTTTTCGTTAAGCCAGGGTGAGCAGCCTGTGGAAACATGTGGAGTATCTCAATCTGAGATGACTAGTTGTAGTATATCGTCTAGTTTCTCTGATCATGATGGTAATGTGGCCTTCAATCCAGGGAATTGTGACGTTGACACTGTCTCCAAGCGGGATGACAAGATAATTGATTCCAAATGTATGCACCTTATCTACTAAATGTCAGGTTATTTTTTTTTTTTTGGTAAAGTTTGACTCTACTCATCTGTCTGTTGCTAATTTCCATATTCCTCATTTTTTGTTACATCAAATTGCAGGCAGCCCCACAATGGTGACCCCATATTTCGATGATGTGCCTGGATATGGAGCGGGTTTGGGAGCCGATCATACTTCTTCCGTCATGTCAGGATTTTTCAATAACTCCAATTCTCTCAGTGATAGTGCGGATAACTATGTCTCTTCTGCACAAAACTGCTACAATACAAATGGCGCACCTTTATTAGAACATACCCCCAATTTTGTCCAGAATTTTTCGTTTCAGTTCTTTCCTAATAAAGAAGAAGCTGTAAATGATGTTGAGAGTGGAGTAAGTGAGTCTCAGTCGGATGGTGCCAGCCGGATGATTTTTGATAGACACGGGAGAGTAGACAATGGATCTTTAGAAAGGAAACCTGCTATTGATTCTTCTAGTGCAAGGGGGATCAGTTTCAAGTGTGAAAGTTATCCTTCAGTTTCTCCTGCCTGTGGCAGACTGTACAACAGTTTCAACAGTCATTTATCTGATCATGATCTTGACCGGCCTGATTATTGTTCAAGCAGTTTTCAGGAAAACGAAGCTGTTCATGTGACTGCTAAACCAGAGGCTGAGTCAGAGAAAGTGGTATACAGTTCAGTTCCAGGGGAATATAGTGTCAGGGACGATTCATATGCACCTGGAGAAACCAATCATTGGTGGTCTGGTGCATCAAGCTGTGCAGTCTCCTATCAAACAGATATTGAGAAGGGATACTCATTTATGGCACCACAAACTGTTTTTCCTGGCCAAGACAGTGGCAACAGAAACTCCAGTAATTTTTATGATTCAAATGCATGTATGCAATATGTGGCAGAAGATCTCAGCCCAGTGACTCAAATCAGTGAGCATTTAGATTTTCAAATACATCAAGGAGACGGTGAACATATTCAACCAAGGAGCATTGATTCTAATTTCTCAAATTCTAGCTTCGAATCAGTTCAAAGCCATTCTTCAGAATGTATATCCGATAGTGATGATGATTCTGACGTCTGCATAATAGAAACTAATGGTCCTTCTGCAATCCCACCTCGACCTGTAGCTATGAAAAAGCCAGTGGTTACGTCAGAATATTCTACAATTGATCATAATTTTAATCAACCTGGAGGCCTGAAGCTTCAGTCAAATAAAGAAAATATGATCTTCCAAGCTGCATTGCAGGTTAGTAGCTCTTAGCTTTATAAAGGAGTAGGCGTTTTCCCAATTTCCATTGTAACCCCCAGGCACCATTACCAACAGTGCAACATCTTAGCTTTTGCTGATATGCGGATATATATTTGTCTGTATCGAAATATCTGATGTGTAACCCTATGCATGATTAAGTTGAGAATGTTGCATGGGGCTGTAATGGGACTTAAAGGTCCCTGACGGTCCCTGTTATCAGATGTGTCATTTGAGTTAGTGCAGTTGATGACAGTTCCGTAGTAACCTTTATTATTGGTTTTATTTCAGACTCTTTAGATCTAATAACATTGTCTGATTTGACAGGATCTCTCTCAGCCTAATTCTGAGGCAAGTCCGCCTGATGGTGTCTTAACAGTCCCACTTCTGAGACATCAGGTAAAACACTAGGTGTAAAAATTATACGGGTGGTGTACTTTGTTGATGTATTGTATGCCTAACAAATATGATTTCGCCCCGAAATGAGAAATGGAATTCTTTCAGTTGATATGATTTTCCAACTTGATGGTTGAACGTTTTTGGCTAATGTGAATAGAGATAATTATCATTGTTTCAACTTGACTGTATCTTACTCATGTACAGCGAATTGCATTGTCATGGATGGCCCAGAAGGAAACAAGTGGCTTCCCCTGTTCGGGAGGAATACTGGCTGATGATCAGGTTAATTTTGTCTTCTGTTGTAATCTTTTTGTCAATAATTAAGAAACGTTTCCTGATAAATTATCTTTTGCAGGGACTTGGGAAGACGGTTTCCACTATAGCTCTTATATTGAAGGAACGGTCTAAACCTGCCCAAGCATGTGAAGAAAGTACGAAGAAAGAGATTTTTGACCTTGAAAGCGAGAGTGGAGAATGTGCGCCTTTAAAACCCAGTGGTAAAAGCGATCATTTTGAACACTCTCAATTGCTTTCCAATGAAAGCAAAGTTGGTGGAGATAGTGTGGGTAAAGTGAGGGGAAGGCCAGCTGCTGGAACTCTTGTTGTCTGTCCCACTAGTGTTATGCGGCAGTGGGCTGATGAATTACATAAGAAGGTGACTAGTGAAGCGAATCTCTCTGTTCTGGTATACCATGGGTCTAGCAGGACAAAGGATCCTCATGAGCTGGCTAAATATGATGTTGTTGTTACCACATTTTCTATCGTAAGTATGGAAGTGCCGAAGCAGCCTCTTGTAGACAATGATGACGAAGAGAAGGGTGGGGTACATGATGGTGAATCTGCAACTAATGGCTTTTGCTCAAACAAGAAAAGAAAATATCCTCCTGATTCTAAGAAGAAAGGCTCAAAGAAGAAGAAACATGTTGAATTTGTGTCTGGTCCTCTTGCGAAAGTTTCATGGTTTAGAGTTGTTCTTGATGAAGCACAGAGCATTAAGAATTACAAAACCCAAGTTGCAAGAGCATGTTGGGGCCTTCGTGCTAAACGGAGGTGGTGTTTGTCTGGCACTCCAATCCAGAATTCAATCGATGACCTCTACAGCTACTTTCGGTTCCTCAAATATGATCCTTATTCTTCTTACGTATTGTTCTGTAGCACGATTAAAAACCCTATTTCTAGGAACCCAGTGAAAGGATATCAGAAGCTGCAGGCTATCCTTAAAACAGTGATGCTTCGCCGAACTAAAGGTCAGTCTACTGATAATGAATATAAATTTCTTGCAATATTTATCTGAGGATTTTCATCGTTTCTAACTTGTAAAACACATTAGGTTCATTTCTTGATGGGAAACCCATCATCTCTTTACCTCCGAAGTCCATTGAATTGAGAAAAGTGGATTTCACTATGGAGGAACGTGATTTCTACTCCAAATTAGAGGCCGAATCTCGCAGTCAATTCAGGGTATGGATGTGGACTCAATATACCATGAATAAATTGGTTGTAGGTATGCATTTGCCATTGTATGTATTTACAAAAAATAAAAATAAAAATTCTTTTATATCAGGAATATGAAGAAGCCGGAACAGTGAAGCAAAATTATGTCAATATCTTGTTGATGCTCTTGCGCCTTCGCCAAGCTTGTGATCACCCTCTTCTCGTGAATGGTGATTACAGTTTTACCTGGGAATCCTCCGTTGGATTAGCTAAGAAGCAGATTTTCTCAGAAGCTTCACTGGCAATTTGTGGTATCTGCAATGTAAGATTCATTTCTCTTATCTTTTTCATATTGCCTTTTTTTTCAAACCATCATATAGTTTTCTTAACTAGTAGTTCTTAATCTATATCACTTCTATTTCCACAGGATGCACCTGAAGATGCTGTTGTTTCAGTCTGTGGTCATGTTTTCTGTAAACAGTGCATTTATGAGCGCCTTACAGGTGATAATAATCACTGCCCCTTTGCAAACTGCAATGTCAGACTCACCATCTCATCATTGTCTTCCAAAACAAGATTGGACGATCCTAAGTCTGGCATACAGGACCTTGCCACTTCGAATCACGTTGAGAGCCTTGACCCTTGCAATGATGAAGATCTTCCATATGGTTCATCTAAAATCAAGGCTGCTCTAGAGATCTTACAATCACTGCCTAAACCGCAGGATTTGACAGATACGAATCAGATCTCTCAAAACAGAGAGGACTCCTGTCTTCCTGTAATTAAGAGTGAGGGCATGAGGATTGATAATCCGATTAAAGTAGCTGGAGAAAAAGCGATTGTGTTTTCCCAATGGACAAAGATGCTGGACCTACTTGAAGCTTCTCTTGTTAGTTCGCGTATTCAGTATAGAAGGCTTGATGGAACAATGTCAGTTGCTGCTCGAGATAAAGCAGTGCAGGATTTTAATACTCTTCCTGAGGTACATATATGGCCACTAATTAAATTTTAAGGACTTGGGTTGACTTGCCGTCTGTGATAACAAAATGATGGTATCCTTTTTTGGCAATCTTTTTTACCTTTTAGGTTACTGTAATGATTATGTCTCTCAAGGCTGCTAGTCTCGGACTGAACATGGTGGCTGCTTGTCATGTTCTGATGCTGGACTTATGGTGGAACCCAACAACCGAGGATCAAGCAATTGATAGAGCACATCGTATAGGACAGACACGACCAGTAACAGTGGTTCGCTTCACAGTAAAGGATACAGTCGAAGATCGGATATTGGCCCTTCAGGTATGTGAATTGGTTGACTTGATTCTCATTTGCTTCTCTCTATAAGCTTCAAGCAATTTCAATTTTAATCTCTTAACATGTTTGTGGAAGCAGCAAAAGAAGAGAATGATGGTAGCCTCTGCGTTTGGAGAAGATGAAAAAGGAAGCCGACAGTCTCACCTCACTGTAGAGGACTTGAGCTATCTGTTTATGGCAGATTCATGAGAAGCGAGCTTCAAGCTCTTTTTTTTGCCAATGCAGACGGGTATATATGATAGGAGTTTCTTCGGTTTTTGTGCAGTTTTAGGAGGAAGAGACTCTTCGTTTAAACTGACTACAGGGTTTGTGCAAAAGAAAGATTAGAAAAGACTTTTGGGGGTTTGGGATATAAAAATAGAAAGCTGATCGTATTTGATTATTTGGTTTCATTTAGACTTTAGGTATTTACAATTGATGGAAGAAGACAATATAGGAGCATCTGCTATTGAATTTCTCATTGTAAGATCACAATGTGAGTGGTCCGGCGAGTTATAATAGCTAGCTTACTTCAATATCCTATCTCTTCTGTAAGTGATATGAAATGGTAAGAACGAGCCGTCGAACAACTCTCAGTCATCTTGCCTTTTTTTTTTGCTTCATAATAGTATAAATAGGCCACAAAAACTGGCAAATTACGCTACAACCCACAACTTTATACACCACCTTTACTTTTTTTTTTTTTTTTTTTTTTTTTTTTTTTTTTTTAATACCAAAGTACTAGATAGTACGAATCGCATGAGTGAGGTCGTCGTGTCTAAGTCAACGG